>NC_088327.1:15832500-16057500 GCF_036884655.1 Musa acuminata AAA Group | reverse complement strand
TATAAGAAGGGATAACATGGAAATGAAGGCAACCAACCATGTTTCCAGAAACTTAGGAATAGGGCAAAAGAAGAAGACCAAGAAGTATGTCAGTGGACACTGTCTTGAAAACCAAGGATTGTCCTTTTATGGAGAAAGGATTTGCTGAATGAAGTTGGTCTTTGCTGGTTGGTAAGTCCATGCACAACATGTGGTAATTGACATGACAATCCTTGGTGAAAACTTAATGCTAATACGCTACTGTACTAGTCTCCTGGGAGAGATGATTAGTGAAAACTTAATGCTAATAAACTACTGTACTAGTCTCCTGGGAGAGATGAGTAAGGAAGGCTCCGCCAACAAGAATGAACAATATTGATGGCAGCTAAGAACATAGAATGGTGAAGAAAAACCCATGTGTCATTGGTAGTACACTTAAGCCGTTAGTTCACTGGTACCAAGTTGCTCACCAATGTACATGTATTAGCTCTTAGCTTATAGCAAGCCAATATGCTTAAATTTATTGTGTAAAGTAATTTGGTGCAACACTTTTTGTTTTCTCAAACTATAGATTATGGCTTAAGAAACCCTTTGATTTCCATATAGTTATTTTCTGATCTTTTTCACCCTTTTGACATACAATATGCATATTTGAGTAATGCTTGAGATTTTTTTCTAAACCTTTTCTAAAGAAACTGCTAATAAGAGTTGAATTTGATGTTTTGCAGGAGCTTGCTTCATTGTGGGAAAAAATGAGATGTTACAACGTTGGCAAACAGGCGAGATCCGAGTAAGTGCTCAACTGTTTTATTGCTCTCCATTATCTCTCTGCTATTTACAGGGACAGTATTTCTTTAGGCTTGTAAGTGAAGCCTTACGTAAGATGAATGGGAAGTTTGTGGAGATTGCAGGCTCTCATGTTGCGGCACGTGTTCTTCAAGTGAGTTTATTTTCATACTTCTGACATTTTTCTTGTGTACAACAGACTTCTTTTATGTGTTCTCAATGTTAGATTTTGGAAGACTAACCCTCAGGAGTTTTAGATGTTTAAAATTTTATACGACAAAGCATGTGATGGATATTATGCTTTTTCATTCTATTATTAACTTATTTAGTTCTTATATGGTGTTTTACTATTTACCAGACGTGTGTCAAATATTGTACACAAGAAGAAAGAGATGCTGTTTTTGAGGCTCTTCGGCCTCATCTTCTTGCTCTTTCACGGAAAAAGTATGCAGTTCATTTAGTAAAGAAACTTTTAGATCATGGTAAGTCATATAACTTGTGAACTGGATATGTTTTATGGTAAAGCTAGATTTGAATTATGTGGATCTTTTCCATTGTTGAATGAGATTTCTTTTGTGTTCCTCAGCTAGCAAAAAACAACTAGAATGGTTCATATCCTCTCTACATGGGCATGTGACTTCTCTTCTGCGACATTCAGTTGGATCTGCAGGTTTGTAGGGTATAAAAAATTTAAGCATTCTAGTATATATTGTTATTTGATCATAATTTTGATTATGGAAAATGGACCTGCGGGCTATTCACAATCCAAATTTAATTATACTGTAACTGCATGAGGTGTAATTCAGAGGAATTCTTATCGAGGCATCTTGCCACAATTTTATTAATTTGAAGTTTATACATGTGTCTAGTTTAACAACTAATGCCCAAATTTAAGCCTTTGTGATTGCTCTATATTTATTTTGTCAAAAACAACCCTTCTCCTTCGCCCTCCTTCGGTAACCCCCCTTGTATATCTAGGAATTCTAAGGTTTAAAGACTTAAGACTTGCCAATCCAATGAGTTGAGGTTGCTTAGACTTATAATAAGACTCGATAAAAGCTTTTATGAATAAATGTATAGTTTATCACTATTATATGGTCTTGTTATGGACCTTGCCCATGATATTTGAGCTTAACTTATCTACTTATCTCCATGATTTTCTGCTGTGGTTAACTCGATGTTTTCTTTGGAAAGGCTATTTATATACATAATTCAGTTTCGGTTTAATTCAACAAGTCCTTTATATAGGAATACATATAACACATGCCGTTTTTAACGTAAATTAAGCTAAATTCTTTCTACGTAGATGCAAATTATATGATCATTTGACTGAATTGTTTAGGTTTACAACAATGGCCCCCACCTGTCACCAACACTGGCCCCCCTATGAAATAAAAAATTACTTGTTCTGTACCTTTTTATTTACTTTGTTCCATCCAAAAAGACCCTCAACAAATGAACAGTCATTTTGAGTGTTACACATCTTTTGATGAGGTTATTGTGCACTCTCTTTCTTTTTATCGCCAATATGTGTTGGCTTATTTTTTATAAAAGGATTTTTAGAGCTTTTGTATAACTGCTTATATTTTCAATATCTTTTTAACAAAATTTCTTGGTATCTTGTTTCTCCGTGTAGTCATTGACTATGTATTCCATTTGGCAAATGGGTCCCAAAAGCAAATCCTTTTGATGGAGATGTACTCTACAGAGCTTCAATTATTTAAGGACCTGACCTTAACAAATTCAGGCAGGTAATTGGAACATAAGAGATTCTTTGGACTGCACTTGTCTTTGTATTTTCGGGTTATGAATGCATATTCTTTCCTCTTTTGCAATATGGAAATCATCTTTGGCCATACGAATTCTGAATCGTCCTCAATGAGGATGATATATTATGGCTAACGGATATGGACAAGAAAACTGTATGATTGTTTTTTTGCTTGGTTGTATTTTAAAATTGCTTTCTTTATTTTTCTTATTCTCCAATATGGTTCTGACAAAACTGATGAGCATGTTGACTCATTGTTAGGAGATTATACCCGGGGAATTTGTATGAATTGTAATATATTTAGGGCTTATTTTATCTGAAACTTATAGACACCAACTTCATTAGTGGGAAGCAATATAAGGGCAGTAAGGGAGAAATGGGAGTATAGTGTCCTAGGGATAGGCATGGAAACTTTTTTGCTTTTTTTTGTTAAATGTTGAACAAACGATATATGCATTATTGATTTTCAGTAGCTAGATACTCTTAAATAAATACTCAATAAAACTAAAGAATAGAACTACTAGCTAAGGAATTAGGAAAAACTACCTGACTTCTCTCGGATTCGGTGTTGAACCACGTGGATAATTACCAAATTAAATCAGAATTCCTTGGACATTTAAACATGGTACAACTTGCATTAGCAATCCAACACGACATGGATAAATCTATATCAAACCTTTGAAAAATAGGAGTTGATATTACAATAAAAATATTGTAATATATAATGTTTCACATGACAAAGGTTAATATTTGTTTATGTTGTTAGAATAGGCGATGCATGATGACAACTATTATCCATAAACAAAATTATGCTTAATGGCATTGTATTTCAAGCATATAGTGAGGGTAAGAAGAACTTCTAAATGGAGCAATATGATTCTACTAGTTTCATATTTCAATAATTTGATGGTTAATACAGAAGGCATGTAAATAGTCTATCTAATCATATATCCATCTCTATGATAGTTAACGAACAAAATACTACCCTGAAATATCCTATGAGGCTAAAAGTATCCAATCTTTTCAATAATTATCTGTAAGTTTGGATACGTAGTGGAAGTATGTGACTCATATTCAACAAGTATTTCCTGACAGATTTAAGAAAGCATTTAAGTGATGTGTTTGGTAGCTGCAGACTAAGTCATTAGATCTAGGTGCTGATGTGACCTGGAAAAGGATAGGATAAAGAAGGAATGCTTCCAAAGAGTTTAACCAAATTTCCTAACAAAAATCTGATCTTCTAATCAAAAGATAATACTTTGAGCCTATTCAGGGCTTCTAAAACAAATTCCAATGGTGAAACATATCATGCAACCTTAAACACCCTACGGCGATATTTTTTATGCTTTTATATAATATAACGATTATGTTATTTATGTTAGCTGACATGGTTTTATAACACAACAATGTTTCTGTTGTCATCGACTTTTTATGTTATTTTCTTCTGATGTGTCCCATCTCATATCAGGCTGGTGGATATAATTTCTAAACTTGGACTACAAAAATCATCTGTGTTGCAACACATGATGTCTGTGATTCAGTCACTTTTGGAAAAAGGGATTGTTGATCATTCCATTATACACAAGGCCCTCATGGAGTTTTTCACAATTGCTGATAAGGTGATCTTTGTCATGTTTACCTACTGCATCTATATGTTGTATAGCTTTATGCTTTTTAAAACTTAAAGTTTGTGTCTATTTTTTGCATTTGAAGTCCTCTGCTGCAGACGTGATTCAACAATTATTACCTCTTCTTGTGCGAGAGTCAGCTTCTGCCGAGGAGAGTCCTCATTTCTCTGCTCCAGAGATGCAGAAAAAGAGGAAAATTAAAAACAAAAATGTGAAAGAACCACTTCTTGTTCGGATGATTCACACAAGAGATGGTCTAAAGATCTGTATCCTCTCTGTCAAGCATGCAAGCGCAAAGGTGTGTAATAATGTTTGTGTGTTCAATTTTGTCTTCCCTTCAGCCAGTTAGTTGAGGTGCTTATTTACTATATACAATGCGATTTATGGTGCATTGCCTAATTGATCTCAGGTAATTCTCATGATAACTTGTTGCATCTGTTGCTTTTATTTTTCATAGTCATGCATACTACTTGCCTTCTAATCACTAATTTAAGTGGCTTTTATCAATATGCTGTCATTCTTGATCGGGCATGGAAATCTATGATTTGGTCTTCTAGATTACACAGTATATAATACCACAGGAATCAGCTTAGCTTCTTTATCCTCTAAACTTGAGTATATCTTTTGTTTGGAATGTTATAACTTGATTCAATTTCACAGGAAAGAAAAAAGGTTATTAAAGGCATAAAGGGTCATGTCAGAAAGCTTTCACTTGATCAACTTGGGAGTCTTGTAAGCACCCTTTTCTCAACCCTCAAAATACATAAGCATCTGTATGAACTGTCTAAATTCAGTTTGACAATATGATGTTGCTCTCTAGCGTTTCTTTCGTCCATCATATTTCTATTTTCCCTTGTTAACATTATTTTGATCAGACTTGCAAATTTTTTGGCTTTAAATATGTATTCTACAATTCTTCTGTTATCATAATATGTGCCAATGGCATGTCTTTTCTTGTTAGCAGCGGTTTCCAGTATGATCTACAGTCATTTTGTACATATTTGATCTGGAAACTTGTGACCTTTTTAGTTTTACAGTGATAGCTTGCCTTATCAAATATCAAGAATACTCCACTGCCTTCTGTTACAAATATTGAATAGTGGAGGAATTTGATCAGAAAGCTTCTGGTGACCTATCATATTGTGCTGTAATTCACTAATTTTCTGTACTCTTTTAGGGACCATTCGGAAACTCAGGGCTCTTTATATTTGCTTATTTGGAAACTTTTGGTGTTATTCATGGATTACGTTGGTACATAAGATTTAGTGGACTGGCAACTAATAACTTGAGTCTATCCGAGTTCCTAAGCAATTAATCTATTGAGTTGGGTTATGACAATTTGTATGGAGTGGATTATGACATGTAGGAAATTGCTATCATGAATGGTGCAATGGGCATGCCTTGATGTGGAGTTACCATTGATGTACTGTGTGTCCAAAAACCATTTTATATATGTTGTACATTGACGAGGAATCGTCTTTGGGAGCGACATATTATGAAAAACTAATGGCTCCACATCGGGAGTTATTGATGGATTAAACCGGTATATAAAATTTGAGGTGTCCTAACGCTTTATTTGTGATTTTGAACAGTATATGAATTCAATTATATGGCATAATAAGTTTGTACTAATTTGGCAATATTTTATTCCAGTTGCTAGTTTGTGTCCTTTCGGTAGTTGATGATACGAAGCTTGTAACAAAGGTCAGTGATTGCTCGTTTGATATTTGATGTTAAAATTTTGATTTTGACCTTCTGAAATTTGTTGAAAAATTTTTATATCATTTGTCAGATTGTAATACGGGAGATGCAAACAATGCTGAAGGAGCTGGTATTGGATAAGGTATTTACTTTGTTCTGATCAATAGCTGACATTTTTTGAAGTGTTTCTTGATCCGATTCTTGCAACTAAGAGAAAAGAGATCTCATGAATTACCAGAATGGAAGACGTACAGTACTGCAGCTACTTCATCCACAGTGTTCACGCTATTTTGCACCTGAGGATTTGGCTTGTCTAAGTTTATCTGTTCCTTCCCTTTCTGCACAGGCAAACATTATTTCCATCATTATGTAATTCAAGCTAGTAGCAGATGTGCATCATATGAATCCGTTCACTTCCATCTCAGGCGGAAGAGACAGAGGACCCCATGGAAGTTGGCTTGGAGCAATGCCAAAATGGGGAGGCTCCCATGACAGATAATGAGAACAGTGAAGTTGGTAGGAAGAGTGTGCAGTTAGATACCGTAGGCAAGAAGGATTCATTTCGCAGGAGATGTGAATTGATGGTTGAGAGTGGGCTTGCTGAGGTAACACTTAATATTCTGCTTCAGACATGCAATATTCTGGACCATTTTTAGCTTACAATGTTTAATGGTCAAGTGTCAAAACACATTTTCTTTTGCTTTCCTCTTGTACCATAATATTGGACACAGTTTTAGACCGCAAAATATGAAGTTGGAGGTGGGGATACAGGAGAGTTCTGTCAAGCTTTGGGTCACATTCAGTATTCTGGTTGGATTTAGTTTGATTCACCTATTCTTTTTTTGTACTTTCTGAACTCTTACTGCTGGTAGCAGGTTCCATTCTTGATGTGTGACTTTTACTACCGTGCCTTTAATTGACATTCCAGAACTCCTTGTTCAGTTCTTTGCAAAATTGCTATCATCATTCTAGTGTATTTCCTCCCTCTCTCTCTCTCTCTCTCACACACACACACACACACACACACAAACACACATGCACGGTTTCCTTGTTTCCTTTTGCTGGTTGAGAGGCTACTCATTAAACTTTAAGCTTTCATTAACTAGAGTGTAAATGCTGTTACTAGATTTTTTACTACTATTTTCAGAGAAACTAAAAGTAACAAAGAACAAAATTGGTTCATTTTATTTTGTGAAATATGCACTTGATGGTTTTAAAAGATTTCATTGTTTCTGGTCATTCTACTGCAGGGACTATTTGAAACTTGTACTGATAACGTTGGTGAGCTACTCCGTTCAAACTTCGGCAAAGAAGTAGTTTATGAGGTGTTCTTTTTCTGTCACTTTCTTCTGAGCTGCTGCATTAATTTTATTAGTTTCTCGTTTTTGTAGAACTCCTGATGTATCCCCTCATTAGCCGATCTTCTATTTGATTTGGTTAAAAACATAATTAACAAAATTGCTATTGAAAGGCGGTGGTCTAATGTACCAAAAATTGGAGACTATTACATACTGCAATAGTTTGAAACTATGTATTTGTGGTTGGAAAGTTCCACACATACCTATATAGATAAATATAAGTATAAAAAAATATAAATGTGTATATACTCCTTCCCTCTGAAATGCTGAATTATCATTGATGGCCGTGTCTGTTTGCATATGTGAAAGAAAATTATCATGTAAAATTTCTCACACGTGAACATGGAATGTACCGAAGTTTTCATATTCTAGAATTTATTTTCTACAGTTTTTCAGTTGGACTATATGAAATTGTGTAAGCAGTATTGATTTAAAATAATCATATGACCTGCTTGATATCTGTATTATAATTCTAGATTCAGATCCCATCCGACAGTTAATTTGTTTGTATTTTTTTACACAGATGATTATTTTTAATTTTAGTCTATATTTCTTTCTTTTAATAATGTGAATTTATGTATCCCCTGGACTATTATTTAAAATTAAGCTTGGGTTGACAAGATTATAATCACTTGATATAACCCATATCATCTTCAAGCTTTCATAAGACGATATTGGTACATTTTGATCTTTTCCTGAAGTGACATTCTTAATTACTTCTTGTCTGTTCTCTCTTTGGTTGTTCATCAACTATTTGAAAGGAAGCATGTCTATTATAGTTAACAGTACTCCCGCATGAACTGGAAACCATTTAAAATTTATATAGCTACATAGCAATGGCAGATCCTCGTAAGCTTTTTTATCCCAAAGCTTACGAGAACCTCTAAAATGTCTGGATTCTTAGGCTGGTTTATGTGTCATTGGAGTTTTAACATGCCAATGGCCTTTTGTTCTGGATTACTGTTTCTAGTCTCCAAATATTAGGAAGTACTTTGACTTTCACAATTTATGTTTATAGAACTATGATGGAAAAAAGCAATTAGTTTATTGTGTTATTACTACCAAAGCAATAATTGATCGACCTTGTGATTCTTTAGGTTTTTTCTTAATCGTATTACATTATATCTGAAGGAACAATTATGACAATAATAATAAATTGATATTGGAATTGAAGTCTACAGTTTTTACCCATGAGTTCACGGCTTCCAGACAAGGTATCTATCTCCCTGCTTGTAGGATCAATTCTGTGTACATTGACTTTCCCAAGGTCATACATTAACAAGACTCTCTTGTCTAGATATTGGTCTTCCACAGGAAAGAAGAATAAATGTCCCCAAAGATATCCTGATTCTCGACATGGATGTGTCCTATTTTGTATATGTTGTGAATCCTGTTGTTCATTAGTGGTTCACATGGACATGCCTTGGTCTATTTTCTGGCATCAGTGCCCTATTAGGCTCTTGAAAAAGAAAATTAATTAAGTGTCTTAAAAAGATCAGTTTGTTCTTTATCATTTAATCTATTACTGAAAAGGACATGATGTCTTGCGACTATATTTTGTTGTCTCATTCTGTTTCCTCGGATGCAGCTAGCTGTTGGTGGAAGTGACGGTATCTTGCAATCTTTTGCTGATAGAATGGATGCTTTGCATAAAGCAATAGCTTCACTGGCAGCCCTGCCCAATACAAATGAGTCACAAGAGGAGCATGTTTTGGAGAACTTCCACTCCAGTAGGCTCATCAGGAAGCTCATCCTTGATTGCCCTGGTTTCGCAGCCACTCTGTGGGAAATGGCTTTGGATGGGAAGTGCGACGTCTGGGCTCAAGGCCACAGGTAAAAGGATGCTACTAGAGGAGGAATAAATAGAGTAATTACTAAAAAAATGGTGTTTGTGTACAAAAATATCAGTGTTCACATTGGATTATTTGGATGTCTATTGCAGTTGCAAGGTGCTTCTCGCATTCCTGGAATCATCGGTTTCAGAGGTTAAAGACTTGGCGAAGCCTGAGCTTCAGCCTTTGATGGATCGTGGTGTTCTTAAAGCTCCTGAGAATAGGTTGGTTGAAAAAGGAGTTTGAAACCTTCCTGCAGGTGGAAGGGTGTGAATGCAGTTAACCAAAAAGGGTTCATCTATTAACCTTTCATCTACATGTATACCAGCTTAAGCAGCACACAATCTTGGCAAACTTGGAGGTCATGATCCATTTCTGTATCTGGATTAGAAAAAAAATTTGTATTATTTCTGTGCTTTCCGAACTAAGAGAAGGAAAAAAAAAAATCAGTAATATGAGATTGTATATGCTAGCTACTATCATTGGTGTTATTTTATAAATCTCATGACATTATTAATTATATTCATAACGATAGTAACAGTGGTCGTGGTGATAATGATCAGTTTTGATCGATGAAGATGATGTTAATGATGTTGTTCATGACACCCAAAAAATGGTTTTATTTTCATGTATTATTTATTCTCAGATCAACCAACCTGTCGATTGATGCCATGCCTTTCGCATTGCACAAATCAGAAACTTATTAGCCTGCCTATTGACGAAAGATAGCAGCAATTTCTATTGCGTCCTATAATGTCATGTATTTTGATATGCTTGTATAATAATCAATCAAATAATTAAGGCTCATTGTATGAAATTTTATCCTATAATTTTCTTTTACCTAAAATATTATTCGGATGTTAGTATATATTATATTTATTTATCAAAAAATTAATATCATCAAATAAATTTTTATTGGTTAAAGGGCGGAAAGTTCATATACAAATTTTTAATTATATTTACTGAAGGACAAGTTTTAAATTTTATACCTAAAATATTATTCTGATGAGATAGTATATTATATTATATTTATTTATAAAAAAATTAAGATTTAAAATATCATCCGATAAATTTATAATATTTGCATCTGATTCACTTAAAAATTAAAAGGTCGAAAACTTTATCATATAAATTTTTTTTAATGATATTAACTATCTTATCCAGAAAAAAATAAATTTGACTTTTGATGTCATCAAAATGTGGTCCTCATCGGTTACCACACTTTGTGTAAAAAAAAAAAAACCGAAAAACAACAAAGAAAAGTAAATTACAATTTTACCCTCGAGAAACCCTTAGAAGCCCTTCTTCCCTGCGCCGCCGACTCTCTCTCGTTCGTTCTTTCTTTCTTCCCCCTCAAGGAAGAAGAGCTGAAGGAGGCGGCGTTTAGAAGCCCTTCTTCCCTGCGCCGCCGAGTCTCTCTCGTTCGTTCTTTCTTTCTTCCCCCTCAAGGAAGAAGAGCTGAAGGAGGCGGCGTACGATGGTGTCGCTGAAGCTCCAGAAGCGGCTCGCCGCGAGTGTCCTCAAGTGCGGGCGGGGCAAGGTGTGGCTCGACCCCAATGAAGTCAGCGAGATCTCCATGGCCAACTCCCGTAAGAACCTTTCCTCCTCTGATCATTCCTGGCTGTAGCGTAGTGTCTGCCATCGATCCTGCCCTTGCGCTCGAAGGAGCCCCAGAGCTGTATGCTGTATGCTTTTTGTATGAGACGTTGTTTCTGCTCGCGGCTACTTCTCCGTGGGGCATTTGTTAATAGATGCTTATCTGATGGTTTGACTGCTCTGTTAATATCGTGAATTTTATCCCGTCTTGAGGTTGAGATTGTGGTATTGATGCTTTTTTTTGTAGTTTTATTGGTATGTTCATACCGTATGCATTCTGCACTCTTCAAGTTTCTAGATTCCCTTTTGAATTAACAATATAAGTTTAATCTTGCGGTTCTTTGTGTCTATCAGATGCTGACTGTTAATATTGTTTTGCTTACTTAGTACTAGAGGACAAAGGAAACAGTGTGAGAAGATAGTTAATGATTTTGGCCAAAAAGTGTAATACTTTTTTGATCTTCAAGCAACCTGACCGTTGAACATCTTATTGAAGACTGACCTCTATTAGCTGACTGATGCAAGTTCTTTTAGTTTTTGGATATGGTATAATTCTTATTCGAATAAATTTTGTTCATAACCGTTCCTCTTGACCTATGATTTTCATATTACAGGGAAGCGCAAGGGCACAAGAGAAGCTAGGCTTCTGACAAAGGTACTTTGGACGCAAGTTCTCAGGCTAAGATATATATATATATATCTTGAATCTATTCCAGTCACTTAAATTGGATTGATAGGTGTCTAAATTGATTTTGATACATGATCTATATCAGATTTTGATCTTAGTAATTTTTTATTTTATTAAACTATGTTATAGTAATTTTATTAAATGATGGCAATAGGCTTTGAAAATTGAAAAAAAAAGACTCTTGTTTTATTGACTCTAATTTTTTGCAGATACTGCATATGGTAACCATTTCCGACAAGGACGAGATTAAATTGAGTAAAAATAGTTTTTTATGAAGTGACAAATAATAATAATCCCAAGTGAGGTTTGCAAATAAGTGAGTGTTTGATAATCATCTTTTTGTTAATTCCTAGATTATAAATAGAAAAAGAATGACTAATTAGTTGCATGGAGTGATAGTAAGGATGATTTGTTTATCAACTTTTCCAACGTCACCAACAAAACACAAATAAAGCATTTTAGTTTTATATTTTTTCTAAAAAATAGATTTATAAATGAATAGTTTAGATATATTGAAATAAAATTTAGATAGTAAAATAGGGATCATAAATAGTAATAAAATATTATAATCGTTCCCTTAGATATGTGTTTTTGGGCCGGTTTGCTGAATCGACGGGTCGACCCGACCCATTTGTGGATCCCTAAATCGGCCATTCAAAACCCCATCCAAAAACCCTCATGTCGTCCTTCCATAAGTTAATCCGCGTCGGAAGAGCTCTCTCGTTCGATCGCTCATGGCGGTCGTGGGGGAGGTTGGCGGATCCAAGAAGAGGAAGCGTGAGCCCTCAGCGGCGAAGGGAGGGGGGAAGCCCAAGTTGATGCAGCTTAAGAACGCTGCCTCGAAGCCGGCGAAGCTCAAAACGCAAGGCTTCAAGAAGCCGTCCAAGGCGTTCGAGTTAAAATCGGGAAAGCCCACCAAGGCCGGCGATGAGGCCACTGTACAGGCGAAGAAGGAGCCTAAGACCTCAAGGGAGAGGCGCTTGGCTGCCAAGGTTTGCTGCACTGCCATCATCTGCTTGCCTGATTTTGTTTGAGGCTTTTGGGTTTCTTTGTAGTACGGTTAGAAGTTTGCTGAATGATTCATTTTTTTCTCGGTCTTTGTTTTTTATAAGATTGAATCAGATTGAGTAATCTTTGTATTTAATTGATTATTTATTTGATTTAGAGACTATTTTCTTGAACTTTTTGTAAGAGTACTGATGAACGAGATCTTCTCCTATTCCTCAATTCGATTGGCCTTACTGAATATTCTTGGAATTTAATTGTCGTTGACATAGACCCTTCATTTACTTGGTTCCTTTGGTGTAACAGAAGGCTGGCAGATGAGAAAACTTGTATACTTGCATACTTTAATTTCTGTATGTCGCTCTCTATATTTTTTTAAGATGGAGTGTAATCCCTAAAGGTTAATTGTCGTGGAGAGGATTCTAATCCTCATGGGGAACATGCATTATTAATCTAATATTTAAAATGCTACATTTAGTTTAATTTGCATTTCAACTGTGATGTCTGAGAACGTTCCCAGATTTTTGATACCGTTTGGTTTGTCCAGGAAATGGCAGAAACAAGGAAGAAGAAGAGGAAACCAAATTACAACCTTGAGAAAGTAAGCTTGATTTTAACTGCACAAACATTTTCTCTTCCTTTATTATACTACAGCTTCTGTTGAGTTGCCTAATGATTACATGATTTGTTCGAACAATGTCTTATTTGAATGGTTCTTGGAATCACTTTTTTGGTTGTTGTTGTTTTTCTTGTGTTTGTAGGTGTAAATAGCATAATCAAAACAAATAGTTTGATCCACTTGTTCTGTTTGTGTCATAGTTTCAGCCGGATTTAGTAGCCTCAATTGTTTGGTTGAATTTTGTTTACTGTGTCTCGTGGCATGTGCAATGTTAGCAAGGTGATGGTTTAGGGACATGATGCTGTGCCAGGATTTTTGTCGGCATATTAAATCTCTCGTGTGATAGACAAGCACATGTTCTATAATAAGACACACATTGACGTTTGATTTATGTGTCACAGTTCATTTAGGCTTATGATGTGCTACACTTAGGTTGAAATTGAGGGTGTAGTTATTTTTGGTATAAGAAGGGATAACATGGAAATGAAGGCAACCAACCATGTTTCCAGAAACTTAGGAATAGGGCAAAAGAAGAAGAGACCAAGAAGTATGTCAGTGGACACTGTCTCGAAAACCAAGGATTTTCCTTTTATGGAGAAAGGGTTTGCTGAATGAAGTTGGTCTTTGCTGGTTGGTAAGTCCATGCACAACATGTGGTAATTGACATGACAATCCTTGGTGAAAACTTAATGCTAATACGCTACTGTACTAATCTCTTGGGAGAGATGTGTAGTGAAAACTTAATGCTAATAAGCTACTGTACTAGTCTCCTGGGAGAGATGAGTAAGGCCAACAAGAATGAACAATATTGATGGCAGCTAAGAACATAGAATGGAAAAGAAAAACCCATGTGTCATTGGTAGCACCAAGGTCTACCGTACCGAAGCGTATCGCCCGAACCGAGCGGTATGTACCGGTCCGACAGGTTATTGGTACGCGGTCCGCCCGGTACCGCTATAGTGCTACAGTCCTATACTGTAGCACTGCTACAGTATGAAAAAATAAAAAATTATTCGGTACGCCCTGATGTACCGCCCGGTACACCGGTATCATACCGTACCAAGCCGGGTTGAAACGCCGGTACGGTACGGTACAGCGAACCTTGGGTAGCACACTTAGGCCGCTAGTTAGCTGGTGCCAAGTTGCTCACCAATGCACATGTATTAGCTCTTAGCTTATAGCAAGCCTCAAGAATTCCAATTCAAGCACTAATCAAATCCTCAAGGCCTGAAAGTGGTAATTTATAGTTGAATAGTGCTCATTTGTCATAGTGGTTTGCATTGCCGGTAATCAGCATATATGCTTAAGTTTATTGTGTAAAGTAATTTGGTGCAACACCTTTTGTTTTCTCAAACTATAGATTATGGCTTAACAAACCCTTTGATTTCCATATAGTTATTATCTGATCTTTTTCACCCTTTTGACATACAATATGTATATTTGAGTAATGCTTGAGATTTTTTTCTAAACCTTTTCTAAAGAAACTGCTAATAAGAGTTGAATTTGATGTTTTGCAGGAGCTTGCTTCATTGTGGGAAAAAATGAGATGTTACAACGTTGGCAAACAAGCGAGATCCGAGTAAGTGCTCAACTGTTTTATTGCTCTCCATTATCTCTCTGTTATTTACTGGGACAGTATTTCTTTAGGCTTGTAAGTGAAGCCTTACGTAAGATGAATGGGAAGTTTGTGGAGATTGCAGGCTCTCATGTTGCGGCACGTGTTCTTCAAGTGAGTTTAAGTTCATACTTCTGACATTTTTCTTGTGAACAACTGACTTCTAAATTTTATGTGTTCTCAATGTTAGATTTTGGAAGACTAAACCTCAGGAGTTTTAGATGTTTAAAATTTTATACGACAAAGCATGTGATGGATAGTATGCTTTTTCATTCTATTATTAACTTATTTAGTTCTTTTATGGTGTTTTACTATTTACCAGACGTGTGTCAAATATTGTACACAAGAAGAAAGAGATGCTGTTTTTGAGGCTCTTCGGCCTCATCTTCTTGCTCTTTCACAGAAAAAGTATGCAGTTCATTTAGTAAAGAAACTTTTAGATCATGGTATGTCATATAACTTGTGAACTGGATATGTTTTATGGTAAAGCTTGATTTGAATTATGTGGATCTTTTCCGTTGTTGAATGAGATTTCTTTTGTCTGTTCCTCAGCTAGCAAAAAACAACTAGAGTGGTTCATATCCTCTCTACATGGGCATGCGACTTCTCTTCTGCGACATTCAGTTGGATCTGCAGGTTTGTAGGGTATCTAAAATTTAAGCATTCTAGTATATATTGTTATTTGATCATAATTTTGATTATGGAAAATGGACCTGCGGGCTATTCACAATCCAAATTTAATTATACTGTAACTGCATGAGGTGTAATTCAGAGGAATTCTTCTCGAGGTATCTTGCCATAATTTTATTAATTTGAAGTTTATACTTGTGTCTAGTTTAACTACTGATGCCCAAATTTTAGCCTTTGTGATTGCTCTAATTTTATTTTGTCAAAAACAACTCTTCTCCTTTGCCCTCCTTCTGTAGACCCTCTTGTATATCTAGGAATGCTAAGGTTTAAAGACTTAAGACTTGCCAATCCAATGAGTTGAGGTTGCTTAGATTTATAATGAGACTTGATAAAAGCTTTTATGAGTTAGTGTATAGTTTATCATTATTATATGGTCTTGTTATGGACCTTGCCCATTATATTTGAGCTTAACATGTCTACTTATCGCCATGATTTTCTGCTGTGGTTAACTCGATGTTTTCTTTTGAAAGGCTATTGATGTACATAATTCAGGTTCGGTTTAATTCAACAAGTCCTTTATATAGGAATACATATAACACATGCCATTTTAAACGTAAATTAAGCTAAATTCTCCTTTATAGGTAGATGCAAATTATATGATCATTTGACTGAATTGTTTAGGTTTACAACAATGGCCCCCACCTGCCACCAACACTGGCCCCCCTATGAAATAAAAAATTGCTTGTTCTGTACCTTTTTATTTACTTTGTTCCATCCAAAAAAACCCTCAACAAATGAACAGTCATTTTGAGTGTTACACATCTTTTGATGAGGTTATTGTGCACTTCTTTTTATCGCCAATATGCGTTGGCTTATTTTTTATAAAAGGATTTTTAGAGCTTTTGTATAACTGCTTATATTTTAAATATCTTTTTAACAAATTTTCTTCGTATCTTGTTTCTCCGTGTAGTCATTGACTATGTATTCCATTTGGCCAATGGGTCCCAAAAGCAAATCCTTTTGATGGAGATGTACTCTACAGAGCTTCAATTATTTAAGGACCTGACCTTAACAAATTCAGGCAGGTAATTGGAACATAAGAGATTCTTTGGACTGCACTTGTCTTTGTATTTTCGGGTTATGAATGCGTATTCTTTCCTCTTTTGCAATATGGAAATCATCTTTGGTCATACGAATTCTGAATCGTCCTCAATGAGGATGATATATTATGGCAAACGGATATGGACAAGAAAACTGTATGATTGTTTTTTTGCTTGGTTGTATTTTAATATTGCTTTCTTTATTTTTCTTATTCTCCAATGTGGTTCTGATAAAACAGATTAGCTTGTTGACTCATTGTTAGGAGATTATACCCGGAGAATTTGTATGAATTGTATTATATTTAGGGCTTATTTTATCTGAAACTTATAGACAACAACTTAATTTGTGGGAAGCAATAGAAGGGCAATTAGGGAGAAAGTGAGTATAGTGTCCTAGGGATAGGCATGGAAACTTTTTTGCTTTTTTTTTGTTAAATGTTGAACAAACGATATATGCATTATTGTTTTTCAGTAGCTAGATACTCTTAAATAAATACTCAATAAAACTAAAGAATAGAACTACTAGCTAGGGAATTAGGAAAAACTACCTGACTTCTCTCGGATTCGGTGTTGAACCATGTGGATAATTACCAAATTAAATCAGAATTTCTTGGATATTTAAACATGGTACAACTTGCATTAGCAATCCAACACGACATGGATAAATCTATATCAAACCTTTGAAAAATCGGAGTTGATATTACAATAAAAATATTGTAATATATAATGTTGCACATGACAAAGGTTAATATTTGTTTATGTTGTTAGAATAGGCGATGCATGATGACAACTATTATCCATAAACAAAATTATGTTTAATGGCATTGTATTTCAAGCATATAGTGAGGGTAAGAAGAACTTCTAAATGGAGCAATATGATTCTACTAGTTTAATATTTCAATAATTTGATGGTTAATACAAAAGGCATGTAAATAGTCTATCTAATCATATATCCATCTCTATGATAGTTAACGAACAAAATACTACCATGAAATATCCTATGAGGCTAAAAGTATCCAATCTCTTCAATAATTATCTGTAAGTTTGGATACGTAGTGGAAGTATGTGACTCATATTCAACAAGTATTACCTGACAGATTTATGAAAGCATTTAAGGGATGTGTTTGGTAGCTGCAGACTAAGTCATTAGATCTAGGTGCTGATGTGTCCTGGAAAAGGATAGGATAAAGAAGGAATGCTTCCAAAGAGGTTAACCAAATTACCTAACAAAAATCTGATCTTCTAATCAAAAGATAATACTTTGAGCCTATTCAGGGCTTCTAAAACAAATTCCAATGGTGAAACATATCATGCAACCTTAAACACCCTAAGGCGATATTTTTTATGCTTTTATATAATATAGCGATTATGTTATTTATGTTAGCTCTTAGCTGACATGGTGTTATAACACAACAACGTTTTTTGTTACCATCGACTTTTTATGTTATTTTCTTCTGATGTGCCCCATCTCATATCAGGCTGGTGGATATAATTTCTAAACTTGGACTACAAAAATCATCTGTGTTGCAACACATGATGTCTGTGATTCAGCCACTTTTGGAAAAAGGGATTGTTGACTATTCCATTATACACAAGGTCCTCATGGAGTTTTTCACAATTGCTGATAAGGTGATCTTTGTCATGTTTACCTACTGCATCAATATGTTGTATAATTTTAAGCTTTTTAAAACTTACAGTTTGTGTCTATTTTTTCCATTTGAAGTCCTCTGCTGCAGATGTGATTCAACAATTATTACCTCTTCTTGTGCGAGAGTCAGATTCTGCAGAGGAGAGTCCTCATTTCTCAGCTCCAGAGATGCAGAAAAAGAGGAAAATTAAAAAAAAAAAAGTGGAAGAACCACTTCTTGCTCGGATGATTCTCACAAGAGATGGTCTAAAGATCTGTATCCTCTGTGTCAAACATGCAAGCGCAAAGGTGTGTAATAATGTTTGTGTGTTCAATTTTGTCTTCCCTTCAGCCAGATAGTTGAGGTGCTTATTTACTATATACAATGCGATTTATGGTGCATGGCCTAATTGATCTCCGGTAATTCTCATGATAACTTGTTGCATCTGTTGCTTTTATTTCTCATAGTCATGCATACTACTTGCCTTCTAATCACTAATTGAAGTGGCTTTTATCAATATGCTGTCATTCTTGATCGGGCATGGAAATCTATGATTTGGTCTTCTAGATTACACAGCATATAATACCACAGGAATCAGCTTAGTTTCTTTATGCTCTAAACTTGAGTATTTCTTTTGTTTGGAATGTTATAACTTGATTCAATTTCACAGGAAAGAAAAAAGGTTATTAAAGGCATAAAGGGTCATGTCAGAAAGCTTTCACTTCATCAACTTGGGAGTCTTGTAAGCACCCTTTTCTCAACCCTCAAAATACATAAGAATCTGTATGAACTGTCTAAATTCAGTTAACCGACCAAATCCACTTTTGACAATATGATGTTGCTCTCTTGCATTGCTTTCGTCCATCATATTTCTATTTTCCCTTGTTAACATTATTTTGATCAGACTTGCATTTTTTTTGGCTTTAAATATGTATTCTACAATTCTTCTGTTATCATAATATGTGCCAATGGCATGTTTTTCTTGTTAGCAGCGGTTTCCAGTGTGATCTACAGTCAATTTGTACATATTTGATCTGGAAACTTGTGACGTTTTTAGTTTTACAGTGATAGCATGCCTTATCAAATATCAAGAATACTCCACTGCCTTCTGTTAAAAATATTGAATAGTGGAGGAATTTGATTAGAAAGCTTCTTGTGACCTTCCATATTGTGCTGTAATTCACTAATTTTCTGTACTCTTTTAGGGACCATTCGGAAACTCAGGGCTCTTTATATTTGCTTGTTTGAAAACTTTTGGTGTTATTCATGGATTACATTGGTACATAAGATTTAGTCGACTGGCAACTAATAACTTGAGTCTATCCGAGTTACTAGGCAATTAATCTATTTAGTTATGTTATGACAATTGGTATGGAGTGAATTATGACATATAGGAAATTGCTATCATGAATGGTGCAAAGGGCATGCCATTGATGCTCTGTTTGTCTAAAAACCATTTATATATGTTGGACATTGACGAGGAATCATATTTGAGAGCGACATATTATGAAACACTAATGGCTCCACATTGGGAGTTATTGATGGATTAAATCGGTATATAAAATTTGAGGTGTCCTAAGGCTTTATCTGTGATTTTTGAACAGTATATGAATGCAATTATATGGCATAATAACTTTGTACTAATTTGGCAATATTTTATTCCAGTTGCTAGTTTGTGTCCTTTCGGTAGTTGATGATACGAAGCTTGTAACAAAGGTCAGTGATTGCTCGTTTGATATTTGATGTTAAAGTTTTGATTTTGACCTTCTGAAATTTGTTGAAAATTTTTTATATCATTTGTCAGATTGTAATACGGGAGCTGCAAACAATGCTGAAGGAGCTGGTATTGGATAAGGTAGTTACTTTGTTCTGATCAATAGCTGAAATTTTTTGATGTGTTTCTTGATCCGATTCTTGCAACTAAGAGAAAAGAAATCTCTTGAATTGCCAGAATGGAAGACGTACACTACTGCAGCTACTTCATCCACAATGTTCACGCTATTTTGCACCTGAGGATTTGGCTTGTCTAAGTTTATCTGTTCCTTCCCTTTCTGCACAGGCAAACATTATTTCCATCATTATGTAATTCAAGCTAGTAGCAGATGTGCATCATCTGAATCCGTTCACTTCCATCTCAGGTGGAAGAGACAGAGGACCCCATGGAAGTTGGCTTGGAGCAATGCCAAAATGGGGAGGCTCCCATGACAGATAATGAGAACAGTGAAGTTGGGAGGAAGAGTGTGCAGTTAGATACCGGAGGCAAGAAGGATTCATTTCGCAGGAGATGTGAATTGATGGTTGAGAGTGGGTTTGCTGAGGTAACACTTAATATTCTGCTTCAGACATGCAATATTCTGGACCATTTTTAGCTTACAATGTTAAATGGTCAAGTGTCAAAACACACATTTTCTTTTTCTTTCTTCTTGTACCATAATATTGGACACAGTTTCAGACAGCAAAATATGAATTTGGAGGTGGGGATAGAGGAGAGTTCTGTCAAGCTTTGGGTCACATTCAGTATTCTGGTTGGATTTGGTTTGATTCACCTATTCTTTTTTTTTTTCACTTTCTGAACTCTTACTGCTGGCAGCAGGTTCCATTCTTTTCTTGATGTGTGACTTTTACTACCGTGCCTTTAATTGACATTCCAGAACTCCTTGTTCAGTTCTTTGCAAAATTGCTATCATCATGCTAGTGTATTTTCTCCCTCTCTTTCTCTCTCTCACATACACAAATGGTTTCTTTCTGCTGGTTGAGAGGCTACTCATTAAACTATAAGCTTTCATTAACTGGAGTGTAAATGCTGTTACTAGATTTTTTACTACTATTTTCAGAGAAACTAAAAGTAACAAAGAACAAAATTGGTTCATTTTATTTTGTGAAATATGCACTTGATGGTTTTTAAAGATTTCATTGTTTCTGGTCATTCTACCGCAGGGACTATTTGAAACTTGTACTGATAATATTGGTGAGCTACTCCGTTCAACCTTCGGCAAAGAAGTAGTTTATGAGGTGTTCTTTTTCTGTCACTTTCTTCTGAGCTGCTGCATTAATTTTATTAGTTTCTCATTTCTGTAGAACTCCTGATGTATCCTTTCATTAGCCAATCTTCTATTTGATTTGGTTAAAAACATAATTAACAAAATTGCTATTGAAAGGCAGTGGTCGAATGTACCAAAAATTGGAGACTATTACATACTGCAATAGTTTGAAACTATGTATTTGTCATTGGAAAGTTCCACACATACCTATATAGATAAATATAAGTATAAAAAATATAAATGTGTATATACTCCTTCCCTCTGAAATGCTGAATTATCATTGATGGCCGACTGTTTGCATATGTGAAAGAAAATTGTCATGTAAAATTTCTCACATGTGAACATGGAATGTATGGAAGTTTTCATATTCTAGAAGATATTTTCTACGGTTTTTCAGTGGGAGTATATGAAATTGTGTAAGCAGTATTGCTTTAAAAAAATCATATGACCTGCTTGATATCTATATTATAATTCTAGATTCACATCCCATCCGACAGTGAATTTGTTTGTATTTTTTTACACAGTTGTTTATTTTTAATTTTAGTCAACATTTCTTTCTTTTATTAATATGAATTTATGTTTCTCTTGGACTATTATTTAAAATTAAGCTTGGGTTTATAAGATTATAATCACTTGATACAACCCATATTATCTTCAAGCTTTCATAAGACGATATTGGAACATTGTGATCCTGAAGTGATATTCTTACTTACTTCTTGTCTGTTCTTTCTTTGGTTGTTCATCAACTATTTGAAAGGAAGCATGCCTATTATAGTTAACAGTACTTCCGCATGAACTGGAAACTATTTAAAATTTATATAGCTACCGAGCAATGGCGGATCCTTGTAAGCTTTTTTATCCCCAAGCTTACGAGAACCTCTAAAATGTATTTTCAGCAAGTTCTTTCTTTGGCTGGTTTATGTGTCATTGGAGTTTTAACATGCCAATGGCCTTTTGTTCTGGATTACTGTTTCTAGTCTCCAAATATTAGGAAGTACTTTCACTTTCACAATTTATGTTTATAGAACTATGATGGAAAAAAACAATTAGTTTATTGTGTTATTACTACCAAAGCAATAATTGATCAACGTTGTGATTCTTTAGGTTTTTTTTTCTTAATCGTATTACATTTTATCTGAAGGAACAATTATGACAATAATAATAAATTGATATTGGAATTGAAGTCTACAGTTTTTACACATGAGTTCACGACTTCGAGACAAGGTATCTATCTCCCTTTTTGTTGGGCCAATTCTGTGTACATTGACTTTCTCAAAGTCATACATTAACAAGAGCCTCTTGTCTAGATATTGGTCTTGCGCAGGAAAGAAGAATAAATGTCCCCAAAGATATCCTGATTCTTGACATGGATGTATCCTATTTTATATATGTTGTGAATCTTGTTATTCATTAGTGGTTCACATGGATATGCCTTGGTCTATGCCCTATTAGGCTCTTGAAAAAGAAAATTAATTAAGTGGCTTAAAAAGATCAGTTTGTTCTTTATCATTTAATCTATTGCTGAAAAGGACATGATGTCTTGCGACTATATTTTGTTATCTCATTCTATTTCCTCGGATGCAGCTAGCTGTTGGTGGAAGTGACGGTATCTTGCAATCTTTTGCTGATAGAATGGATGCTTTACATAAAGCAATAGCTTCTCTGGCAGCCCTGCCCAAGACAAATGAGTCACAAGAGGAGCATGTTTTGGAGAACTTCCACTCCAGTAGGCTCATCAGGAAGCTCGTCCTTGATTGCCCTGGTTTCGCAGCCACTCTGTGGAAAATGGCTTTGGATGGGAAGTGCGACGTCTGGGCTCAAGGCCACAGGTAAAAGGATGTTACTAGAGGAGGAATAAATAGAGTAATTACTAAAAAAAATGGTGTTTGTGTACAAATATCAGTGTTCACATTGGATTATTTTGATGTCTATTGCAGTTGCAAGGTGCTTCTCGCATTCCTGGAATCATCGGTTTCAGAGGTTAAAGACTTGGCAAAGCCTGAGCTTCAGCCTTTGATGGATCGTGGTGTTCTTAAATCTCCTGAGAATAGGTTGGTTGAACAAGGAGTTTGAAGCCTTCCTACAGGTGGAAGGGTGTGAATGCGGTTAACCAAAAAGGGTTCATCTATTAATCTTTCATCAACATGTATACCAGCTTAAGCAGCACACAATCTTGGCAAACTTGGAGGTCATGATCCATTTCTATATCTGGATTTTACTAGGATTTATGCCAGATTAGAAAAAAAATTTGTATTATTTTTGTGCTTTCCCGAACTAAGAGAAGGAAAAAAAAAATCAGTAATATGAGATTGTATATGCTAGCTACTATCATTGGTGTTATTTTATAAATCGCATGACATTATTATTTATATTCATAACGATAGTAACAGTGGTCGTGGTGATAATGATCAGTGTTGATTGATGAAGATTATGGTAATGATGATGTTGATCATGACACCCAACAAATGATTTTATTTTCATGTATTATTTATTATCAGATCAACCAACTTGTTCAGAAACATATCAGCCTCCCTATTGACGAAAGTTAGCAACAATTTCTATTGCGTCCTATAAGGTCACGTAATTTGACATGCTTGTATAATAATCAATCAAATAATTAAGGCTTATAGTGTGAAATTTTATCTTATAATTTTTTGTTTTGTGCCTAAATTATTATACTATTCGGATGATAGTATATATTATATTTAATTATATTTATTTATCAAAAAACTAATATCATCTAATAAATTTTTATTGGTTAAAGGTTGGAAATTACATATACAAATATTTAATTCTATCTACCAAAGGACAAGTTTGAAAATTTATACCTAAAATATTATTCTGATGAGATAGTATATTATATTTAATTATATTTATTTATCAAAAAATTAATATCATCCAATAAATTTTTATTGGTTAAAGGTTGGAAATTACATATACAAATATTTAATTCTATCTACCAAAGGACAAGTTTGAAAATTTATACCTAAAATATTATTCTGATGAGATAGTATATTATATTTATTTATAAAAAAATTAAGATTTAAAATATCATCCGATAAATTTTTAATTATTTGCATCTGATTCACTTAAAATTAGAGGTCGAAAACTTTATCATATAAATTTTTTTAATGATATTAACTATTTTATCCAGAAAAAAAATAAATTTGACTTTTGATGCCATCAAAATGTGGTCCTCATCGGTTACCACATTTCGTAAAAAAAAAAAAAAAAAAACCGAAAAAGAACAAGGAAAAGTAAATTACAATTTTGCCCTCGAGAAACCCTTAGAAGCCCTTCTTCCCTGCGCCGCCGAGTCTCTCTCTCTCTCTCTCTCGTTCGTTCTTTCTTTCTTCCCCCTCAAGGAAGAAGACCTGAGGGAGGCGTCGTCCGATGGTGTCGCTGAAGCTCCAGAAGCGGCTCGCCGCGAGCGTCCTCAAGTGCGGGCGGGGCAAGGTGTGGCTCGACCCCAATGAAGTCAGCGAGATCTCCATGGCCAACTCCCGTAAGAACCTTTCCTCCTCTGATCATTCATGGCTGTAGCGTAGTGTCTGCCATCGATCCTGCCCTTGTGCTCGAAGGAGCCCTAGAGCTGTATGCTTTTTGTTTGAGACGTTGTTTCTGCTCGCGGCTACTTCTCCGTGGGGCATTTGTTAATAGATGCTTATCTGATGTTTTGGCTGCTCTGTTAATATCGTGAATTTTATCCCGTCTTGCGGTTGAGATTGGGGTATTGATGCTTTTTTTTGTAGTTTTATTGGTATGGATCGTTTCAAGATTCCCTTTTGAATTAACAATACAAGTTTAATCTTGCGGTTCTTTGTGTCTATCATATGCTGATTGTTAATATTGTTTTGCATAGGTTGGTATCATATTCATCCATTCTCTATGATATTTCAGGATTTGATTCTTTTGCTTACTTAGTACTAGAGGACAAAGGAAACAGTGAGAGAAGATACTTAATGATTTTGGCCAAAAAGTGTAATACTTTTTTGATCTTAAAGCAACCTGACAATTGAACATCTTATTGAAGACTGACCTCTATTAGCTAACTGATGCAAGTTCTTTTTGCATCAGTAAAGCGCCAACGTCAAGAATATGTGAAAAGTTAATTCTAGCTGGACAAAAGTCCGACGGGGTGGAGATTTAGTGGTCATTATAAGTAGGGAATATATGTAATCATGAGAGATTTAACATGGAAGACTATGGAAGTTTCATCATATACATTTTTGTTCTTTTTTGCTCAAACATCATCGATCTGGGAAGGGAGAAATAAACCTGGTGCATTCATTATTTTCTAACAGATTTATGATGATGAGATTTTGAGATAGAGAGAGTTTTGATCTCAACTGTTTCATATATCTGTTGAAACTAAAACTTCATTGATATTTGTCAATCGCCGTTCATGTTTGCTTATTACGGAACATGATGGTTTTGTAATGCAGGCCAAAACATTAGAAAGCTTGTCAAGGATGGTTTTATCATCAGGAAGCCAACCAAGATTCACTCACGATCCCGTGCAAGGAGGGCACTGGAGGCAAAGAGAAAAGGGCGGCATTCTGGATATGGTATGATTCTTATTCGATTACATTTTTCTACACCCTATCCTCTCGAATGATGTTTTTCATTTTACAGGTAAGCGCAGGGGTACAAGAGAAGCTAGGCTTCCGACTAAGGTACTTTGGATGCGTAGGATGCGAGTTCTCAGGCGGTTACTGCGTAAGTACCGTGAGTCGAAGAAGATTGACAAGCACATGTACCATGACATGTACATGAAAGTGAAAGGTAATGTCTTCAAGAACAAGAGGGTGCTGATGGAAAGCATTCATAAATCCAAAGCTGAGAAGGCAAGAGAGAAGACCTTATCCGACCAGTTTGAAGCTAAACGAGCCAAGAGCAAGGCCAGCAGAGAAAGGAAGATTGCCAGGAGAGAGGAACGCCTGGCTCAGGTCTGAAAAATTTATTATCTTGTTTTCCTTTAAATATGGCATGCAGCTTATGGAAGTTCTTTCCCATTTATTCTTCCCTTTCAACTGTTTCTATTGTTAATATTTCATGATTCTTGTCGAACAAATATTTCATGCTCCCTTCTTGCTAAGTAGTTTTTATAATTATCCATATAAACTCCTCGATCATAAAAATATTTTCTTGACACTCATCGCAGACGACACATCTTAACGATTAGTATTTTTCTTATACTTGTGTTAGAATCGATAAAACATCGACTAATTCAGTTGATCTCAGAAGAAAATGTTATGATTAAACCTTTTTTTGTTTGGCTTGGATGAAAAGTTTTCTGCAAGTTTTTTTCCTGTTTAAAAGAATTTTTGTTTGTGAAGAACAGTGTTCTCTTCGTTGGTAATTAATGAGAACTGATTACTCGTTCTTATGATTCCTGATTTATCATGGTTCTGTTCACAAACAGGGGCCCGGAGATGGAGCACCTGCTGCTGCGCAACCTGAGTAGGAGATTGTTCCTGTCCACTTTTTCATGAAAGCTCTTGTGGACTTTCCTGTTCATAAACTAACTGTAAAAGTATTTATTGCAGGGTTCCAAAGAAAGCTAAGAAGTAGAGGCACACACACGCTGTTTCTATTCTGAATCATTACTCGCTCGCAGAATGGAAGCAACAGCAAGCGGATGATTGCTAGTTGGATAATCATGTGTGCTACACCTCACTGATGATGGGTGTTACCATATTTTGATCGCCTAGAAACATCGATCACTCTCTCTTTTTTATGTTTTTGATAAGATTGTCGTCTATTGTTAAATAAGAGTCGAGAGATGGTGGCTATGGTCCTTCGAACTGATAAAACTATGTCGATATCTTTGTTAGGGGAGTGATTTTAACCACGTAAAAGTGTTTTCGTGGCATAGATTAGTGTTTTTGTCATCAATATGTTATGCACGCAAGAAGAACCATAATCAAAACCCGTTCTTCTTTTGAGCCCATAAGATCAGAGCTAACACCTTTTTTATTTTTCAAACTCAACCCACTAGTGACACAGGCAGATAAAAGAGGAGCAAAAGGGAATTTCATGTTGTTCCCGATATAAAATAGTTGTTTCTTAAATTGCTAGTTGAATTAGAAAAATAAGATTTCATGGTAGTTTTTTATTCTGTTCAACAACGCTGAAGGCAACTGATAAATTTTCTAGCTCGAAGATCTTATTAACCCTGTTGTCCACGACAGATATGCGCAATCATACAAACACATCACAAGAACTACATAGGTACACAACATGTACCACAAAATTGGTGCAGATAAATTCCAACATCAAAATAATAATAATACCTAGCTCATAAATAGCAAACCAATAAATAAATCTATTTCAGTTTGCAGAATGTATTGGTGACTACTATTTGCAACTAATAAAAATAACAAAAAAGATAAATCAGAAAAATAATCTATTATAAGATACATAATTCCCTAGTATAGCTTACTTACTATACCAATTACAGGTACATCTACATAGCTTACTACCACCCCCTTACTACCAATTACAGGTACATCTACATATCTATTATAAGTACCAATTTGCACCAAGCATAGGCCTCGTCACAACAAAATTTGATTCAGTGTAGTGGAATGGATTATCGAGTCCACATATCAATATCCTCCAAATTGCCCAATAAAAATGATAGAACAGGACACAGCACAATGCTGCCAATTTAACATCCAACTAGAATCTGAGAACCAGTGAAACCATCACTAAACATGAGTAATTAATCAAAAGGAAACAACACCAAATCCTCATTGCTGGACCTTGTTCCAAATCTAATATCTTAATATAAAATCATTAAGATCCAAGAGAGGAACCTCGTTGAACAAATGTCCTGTTTCTCCAATTTCAAGGGGAAATCCTCGTAAAACTCATGCCTTCTGAGGAAATCATAATTACCCTAAATTCTTGATACAAATCACACAAACATCCACATGTTCTATGGAAGAAAGAAAGCAGGAACAATCTGGCAAGCTAAATCATCTAAATTCCTCTCATAAATACTACATATGTAACCAGATCAAAAGCCATGTAGTGAAAGGGACAATTGAGATTTAAGATACTCCGCTTCTTTCAAAAGGTTCATTCCTAGAAACTGGTTTAAACAATTAACTGTTCTGCTTAAATCACCATCAACTACAGAGAGCTGATGGAGTACAAGAAAAAAAGCAAACTACGTGCTGGAGTACTCATGAATCGAATATGCGATAATAGTTTCTGTCTTGTTCTCTCTCAAGCCATATCAAAAACACATTTTTGAGCTAAATTATGGTGATAATTATCAATTTTCAGTTAACGGTGACAAAAATTTCATCGAGGCACAAAAATGCAAGTATCTGAACACCAAAATTCATATATGAAATTAGTTGATAACCCAAAAATCCATATTACTGGAACACAAAAACGTGCGAAAAAACAAAATAAAAAGCAACTCCTTTTTGGATTACAGTTAGCAAAATATAAGAAGCAGATATTACGACCGTTAATTAGAAGATCAAAATCGCATTCTTGCATTCACTGCAATACTACACCAAACGATCAAACTCCCTTTACAGTGCAAAAAAGTATCCAAAATAGAGATCCAAAGGAGAGACGACTGGATCTTACCGTTTGGAGAAAGGTCCATCGGACGTGACGGTAATCTTGCTCTTGTCGCGGGTGACAGTGATGGCATTGCCAAGGGCCCCGACCTTGCCGCCGGCCACCTTGATACGCTCTTGGAGGAACTTCTCCAGGGAGGTGATGCCCATGATCTTGTCCTCCACCGGCTTCGCGCAGTCGATGACGAAGGTGGAACCCTTCTTCTTCCCGCCCTTCACAGCCGCTGCCGCGCCACCGCTGCCTCCACAACTCATCGTCCCCTCCGTCCGAGCAAAGCCGCCTCTTCTCTGAATAGGGTTATGGTAAACAAGAGAGAGGCCGAAGTTGGAGAGCGACCCTATTTAAATGCGAGCCGCGGAAAGGAAACCCAAGCATTGTCGTGTTAAGATGTCCCGCGGTTGACAGAGACTAAATGGTTACCCTCTTTTTTTTGTTTTTACTAAAATAAAAAACAAACAATTTAATTGCTTACTAAAATACATGAGTATAAATTCTTTTAACCCAAAAAAATCTAAAACCTCAACAAATTAAGACTACTAATAATTATTATCTCTTTTCTTAAAGCAAAGAATATTTCTTCCATTTTCTGGGAAACCAAATAGAGATTAAAGCTTGAGATACTTACTACCGCCGTATTGGACTTTTGGCGGGATCCGGAAAATAGTCGGATCGGATACTGGTCAAGCTTTAACGGATCCATTGGGTCACCGGGTCAGAATGCATTCCGGATCTGTTCTAATTCAACCTGAACCAAACCATCTCCCGAGGCTTGAGAGGGTTACCATAGTGTGCGACATTGACACCATTATAGCATCACTACCACTCCCTTCTCGCTATTTTTATCATGTCATGTCATCCACAAATAGTTGGAAACTAATTCGATTCTATCAACCACAATTTGCAGAAAGAAAGAGAAAATTTGCTTATGCATTAGCATCGATCAGGGGCAAAAGAAATAATTGGGTTACCGATTCAGTTTTGCTAGTGCTCCGTCTTCAATTAGACTGAATGATTCATACCTTGCCAGCTTAATCTGAACAAATAAGAAACCCAACGTTACAGCAGAGACATTGGTACAAGTAATTGACAGAAACCCAATCTGAAGAAAATGTAGAGTTCAACATACAATATTGAGCTCACCTGTTCAATCCCAGTAGTTATCTCATCAGGTGCTCCAGAGTTGAGATGGCACGTGTTTCCAATTTATAAGCTAATGATCTTCATGTTAGCACCCTTTGTTTCTTCATTCCATTGTTTCAAGGGGAGACTAAACAAGATAACCCATTAATTGGAAGGTCAGTATCATCTACAGAAAGAAATTAAGATATACCTTGTGACTATGTTCAATATCAAGTATCTCTTTAGCAGTCCCTTGCTGGTACCTTCTACAGAATCATGAACGGCGCACCAGATACTATTTCAGGTGCAGTGTCAAAGAAGTCACTCCCAGTATACTTACAAGTTAAAATTGCAAGAATGAGCTGAAGAGAATGGAGAAAATTCCACATTATTCAATTTGCTTCTACCATTTTACAAGACAAACAAGAAGCCACAGCAAAGATGACATCCTGAGCAAATGGCTGGGAAGGAAGAGATAAATTGGGAATGAAATATATTGCTGGACTACCCAACTTAAGTAGCCCGACATTCTTCAATGCATCATAAGTGAAGCAATTAAGCTAATGCGGAGTGTACGAGTGGGTCAAAGTAGAGGCCACTATTTCTCTTCATCAGAGTCAAAAGATTGTCTCCGCCTTAGCGATTCCAGTACATGTGTTGGCCGATCACTGACGATCACACCACCATTTCCCATGCTCTTCAGCTTGGGCACACTCATCGAACGGAGTGGTGGAGTTGGCAAATTCTGGTTCGCTTCCTTGAGAACTGATCTCACCTTAGCTCTGGCAGCTGCATCTGCCACTGCTGAAGCAATCTTTCCTTCAGTTCCCAACTTCTCTGAAACTTTGCTGTACATGCCAGTAGAACTCCGTCCATTTGGTGAACAGTAGCTCTCCGACCTTTGCACATTTACAATGGCCTCCGCAACGGTGGACCTGGCCTTGGCAGTCTCATACTTTTGCATGTCATAGAGGAGCTCCTTCTGGAGTTGCTTGTCGGCAACCAATATCTCATCGATCTCGTTCTTGTAGTCCTTAAGGAGAATGCGGAGGCATTCCATTAGACAGCCGGTGAGGGGGCTATTCTTGCTCTGGAGCAGTTGCTTCAACTCGATGAATACAGGGACAGCTATCTGGATCAGGTTCTTCTTGGCTACTTGGGTGACCACCCTCCCTCTGGCAGCATGGACAGCGCTTCCTGCACTCTCACCGCCATCGTCATCTATCTCAGATGAATCAGAACCACGACTTGGATGGATCCTCATCTCTTTGCATGCAAGGATTTCTAGAGCATCCTGTAAATAAATGAGAATTTTCAGTATGGACTACTCTCTCCTTGTGAGGAAAAGAGCATTGCCTCAACTTCATTAATCAGTAATGGCAAAAGCAAAGAGTGAATTCTTGGCCCAGGAAAAGACAGAAGGAACCTAAGCAAGCAAAGCCAACTGCCAAAATATTATTCACTCTCTTGATTGGGCTAATCTAACAAATTATCAAACAAAATCAGCAAGAATGAGAACAAAAACCTTATCAAGTTATCATGTATTATTCTTTCAGCAGAATCCTTAAACCACGAGTTAAACTAGGGATCCATATAAAGTCCATTGAAGCAGTCACTCTCTCGAGTTCATTTTTTCCTTTCTTGAAAAGACTCTGGACGTTTATGTTACTGAATGTATGACACCGTAAACTCTAAATACAGTGCCAACATGATGACAGCAGCTCAAATACAGAAGCAAAGGAGCCAGCGGTGTGCCAAGTACATGGAAAAAAGTAGAAAGAAGATGAGCATTTAGACCGACACACAAAGGAATCAAGGGGGCCAGGTTCAGCCTTTTGCATGGTGATTTAGGTTATTGCCCCCTGGATTCCAATTATGTCCACCATTACTATAAATCAGAGAGAACAAATCTTATATATTCCTTTGGTAGTTATTTTGGTAGTTCCAGGCTTTTAGTTTCTTTTTATATAACAAAAGAAAAGTTATCTGATATTTGTAATGCTGAGCATCTTCTTGTAGCTAGTTAAAAACCTTGTTGGTTTTCAAGATCCTTAGCCTCGTAGAGACAGAAGCAACTTATTAAGTCAAATATTTTATATTTTGCAAAAACAAATATCAGATGTTTGAATATACTGGGTAAACAATTCTCATAAACTTAAATAAGCATACGAGATTATACTCAGTTAGCAATTCTCACACATTCCACTTGCATCTAGAAAATTTATCATGAGGAATAATAGTCTTACAATAAATGCATGGTATAGTGCTCAACTTGGAATTTAATATGCCTCTTTTAGTCAATAGATTTCTCAATCAGGTGGCATACCTGGAGTACAGATAGTCCAGCAACATCATCAACATTGAGCAAGCCATCAGAAGCAGCTGCCAAAATCTCAGCACACAACTTGGCTGAGGTAGCCAAGAGGTGCTCTGGGGCCATTTGTTTTAACAAAGAAACATATATGTGCATCCTTTGTGACCTTGATTTTGCATCATTGCCTCTGTAATTGCAAAAAACGGTATAGGATTTAATACTACATTGAAAATCCATTTCAAGGGTTAGAATCTTGACTAAAACTCACCTTATAGAAAAGAGACGGGACCTAGCATGCAGGCCTCCCTGAGACTCAACATGTGCAGAATGAGCACTGCAGTCATTTAGAAAAAAAATGGCTTCTATAAAACTGTTATATGCAAGAAGTGGTGCCTTAGCTGCCATGTAAATACAAAAGAAAAAAGAGAGGTTATTGGACCACAAAAAATTGAAATGAAAAAAAAAGGAAGACCGATGAAATTAGGAGAGACAGACCCTTTAGGATGTTTCCAAAGAGGAAATCAGCCAGATGTCTTATCTTTTCGGACTCATCAACCAGAGACAACAAAAACCGAAGGAACAATACTCCTCTCCACTTTACATAGTCTCTCTGTATAAAAGCCAGAAATGATGATGACATGCAAAATGTATTCAATAAGAATTATCCATAGGTTAAATGATTTCAGAAATCAGACCTGTAATAATTGCGAAAGCAAGATGAATGTCTGTCTTCTCACAACTTCACAAGGATCACGCAATGCAATAGTGATCTTGTGCATATAACTGTTATGTAGGTCACAACAAAACTGAGATCAGCATTCACATTTATAACCAAGAATTATAAAACTAATTTTTCAAGCATGAAAAGACTTAAAAATCATATTTGTACAATGAACACAACAACATTGAGAGGCACGATATCCAATGTTCTTACATAACATACAGATCAGATCATATATGCAGAAACAATGTGTGCATGAAAAACTAGATATCAATATGTTACTGACAATTGAACACAAAGAACAACATGCAGAGCTTGAAACAGATGCAAGCAATTTGGTGATTTTAACAAAATCATAATTCCATAGATGCCCCACATTACACCACGGACTGCTTAGAATTTTGACACTAGGAAGTTAGATGAATCAGAACAGATTGCTGTTTTCAATCACGTAATTGTAGACTCAAAAAGAACCCCTCTTTCTGCTTGAGCCAAAAACTCCAAAGTAATGAAGACATGTTAACTATTTACAATTATATTGTTTCTATATCACAAAATATCCATTAAAAGTATACAAATACCCTCCAGAGAGAGAGACCAATACCAGTCAACTAAAGATGTGTATCGCACACAAAAATCTGTCATTGCCACCATAATATTGTTGCGGAGTGCAGCACTGTCACTCTTCTCAAGTTCCTATAGATCAAAAGAACATAGATCTATAATAACTGGAAAAAGTCTAGAAGCACAAATGAGAATCAGAGTATAGTGCCAGGCAGGAAAAACCAAAATAAACAGGAGCAATTTCAGACCTGCACAAAGAGTGGAATGTAACGCTTTGCTAGTTTATCATCCACAAGGCAGATTTTGCCCATAGTCACCCATGACTGAATATACAGAGTAGGAGTCACCTCTTTAAATGAAACTGTCGAACCAGCAAACTTTCTAGGCTTTGGTTCAGAATTTCCAGATGTTATAATGGTGTGTAAGACAGGTACAATGCCCTGCAAATCGGCAGAAGGGCAGACTAGAATCAATGATCCAACAGTAAAAACAGCAGTCACAGCTTGTAGTGCTGACTTCAACAATGAGACATCTCTCTTTCCTTTTTTCCTACTGTTCTGTGGAGGTGTTAAGAAGATGTTGATATTGCTCGATTCTGATGCCTCTGATATATAGCTATTAAGAATCTCTAGAGCTTTGGAAAGCAACTGATGCACCCATTTCAATATGAGGAGATCGCCCTCCTCAGCTTTTGTAGCCTTTCTCTTGCACAAAGTTTTTAAAGCTTTTACATGTGCATCAACCTGAAAGCATAGAAAAAGGAAGAATTCACAATCTTGAATAAGTAACTAATGCAACTGCCAATATTTGTAGCTAAACAGTATATTTCAGGTACAAAATCTATAGATCAATCATAGAAAATGTCTAGACATATTGCTTACTGTACTCTTTCTTGCATCCATATCGACCCAATACAACTTGTCTCTCATGATAACCATTTGGAAATCCAAGTTGCAGCAAATAATGCTAGAAAAGCTTTCCTAGCACTAACCTAACTGTAAAATAATTCACCGCTAAGGTCAGGTGTTGCAATAAAATATACATACATATATATATATATATATATATATATATATATATATATATATATATATATATATATATAATTTTTTTTCATTAGTAAATGAAAGTTAAAAAAGGAAAACAGACCATGAATGGTGATAGAAAGTTCTTTAAGATAATATTGTGTTCTCCATTTCTCATATTTTGTTTAGAGTTATAGATTATATAGTTCTAAGATATGATAGCTAATTTCAAGTGATTAACGACTATAAAAAACATATCTACAATCATAAATCCATTTTAATCTGATAATCAGAAGATCAGATTCAAGCTAATAAAAGATCTGATATAATGCATCCATGAAGTAGCTCTCAAAAATCACAGTATGATTATTTGTAGTTATTTAAAAATTGGATACTTCAATGAAGTAATATGAGAAGCATCTAACAACTAGTTATTAGATAAATATAAGACAACTATGTTGAAGTATTCACATATTATCAGTTCATGGAGAACAAGCAAGGTGAAAGAAACAACACCTGAACAAATCAATGAGTTTAGAACTAGTGATTTAAAAAACACCAAGCGCTAAAAGGCGCCAAAGTCCCAAAATGCTCGAAGTATTAGGCGCTCACCTAGACACCTGCCCAAGCGAGCTGAGATGCTCTAAAATATTAATATATAAAAATGATATAATATAATTGATAAATATGATTATATAAAATAAAAATATGATGTTAAATTGATAAGATCTGAGGTACCAAGTCATATTATTCATGTTCTAATAACAATAATGTCAAAAGACTCAAAACAATAAAACTTTACATCATATTCAATCATCGTCATACTCAACATCGTCATTCTCAAACATATCATCACCTTTCTCTTTCTCTCGTCCATCTTCAACAAAATAGATTTCCTCTTATTCAACAATGGTAAGAGATGAACTTAAAGCTTTTGCACTCATTTTTACTTTCATCATTTGTCTTGTATATATCTATAATTCTCTAATACCTGAGGATCTTGCCACATCTCCCCATGTTAAGTTATCATCTTCAAATACAAGTTTATCTTCGCCATCTTGCAAGTTTACACTCATTTCTATTCTGTGAGCCTCACATGCTCAAAGACACTTTAATTTCGCTCACAACTTATAGCACTACAAGTCAAACTAAGAATTTTGATAGTCAATTGCTACAAGTTCCGTATGAAATTTTCAAATAGACTCCATGATTCAACTACAAAATTTACTTTCTTATTAATAATAATATATTATACATAAAATTAATTATATAAATTTATAAATACCTAGGGTTGTAGTTGTCATAGATTGAACTGTCATTAGAATTCCAAAACGGCCATTGACATTTTATATAAAGATAATTCGCGTATAATTTTATCTTGCACCTCATGGTTTGGAACAAATTTTGTAGTGCACTTATACAACCCATTTATAACTTCTGCATCAAACACGATAGAGGCGTTCTTATAATAAAATTCTGGGTTCAAATAATATTCTACGATATACAATAGATAATGAAGTTGATAATTTCATTTTTTTATCAATGATTGCAAATATGTTATACTTTTCTTCATTTCTATCAAAAGACTTTTGAATTATTTCTTTTATTTTATTCATAGCCTTACAAATATATCCTATTGTAAGCTTTTTTTCATTACTTATCAACCAAAAGGCTTGAACAAGAGAGCTTATTACCTGCAATGTATAAACTATAAGATTCCAAAAGGATGGCATTAAGATGATATCATCGGCCCTCTTGCCTTTCACTCTTTTGTATATTTGTTTATCACTTATTTCTCCGAGGCAAACATGTTTCTCAGGTTGAGTTTTTAATGATGCACGCTTTATAATGTTAAGAAGGAAGTAACAAATCGGGTGACACCATATCTCACAAATTCCTTCTTACTTGTGAATTCTCTTATCATATTCAAAGCCCCAGTATGATTGTAGAGAAATCTAATGACAAAGATTACTCTTTTTAAATCTTCTTGATGTTAGAAATATTTCTAATATCCTCTAACATTATCGGTTATAACTTGGATAACATTTTGTTTACCAATTTCTTCCACAAATTTGTCAAGCAACTCATATATCTTTTCTCTAGATTTCATAAAAGATAATGCATCTATTAACTTCACAAACATGGTTCCTAGAGAACAGCTGACCATAAAATTAATTATACTATTATATCCCCTAGTGGTCCAAGCATATGACATAATAGAGCAAACATGCTTCACCCATGATTCTTTATGGCCTTTTAATAAATCATTTGTATAATCTACCTCTTTTTTTTAGTAATGAAACTCACAACCCATAATAACTTGAAGGTTTTAATCCCCCGCCATATCTTTTAATAGCTTCAATCATCTCTTTAAAATAATCCAAAAAACAAGTACTAAAAGGAAAGTTAGTCTGATAAAAGAAGGGAGCAATGTTTTGAATCGTTTTTCCTCTTATTTTTTTTATCGCAAGCATCACTTATGAATGTTTTAATTTTGCTTCTATTTGACGTAGTTGCTTCTGTGATCCTTAATACATATATAAGTCCATCGGTCCCTTTTTACCCTTCTTAATAATCATGACTTCTTTTCTTTTTTTGTCAAATACTCTTTTCCACTAGCATTAACACTTTCTGAATAATCCCCTTCTTTATCATCTCTAATATAATAAATATTTTTCTCGGGTAAAATCTTATAAGATTTATTCCTTTTCAATCATATAAACGAGCAACTTATTTTTTACATCAGGTGGACACTTCTTACATGCTGATGCATTCTTAAAGTTCCCTACTTGATGTTACTTTGCACAGAAAATACAACCTCTAGTAGTCTTATAACAAAAAATGCAAGTAATTGCATTAGGACCTTTAGGATCCTTTAGATAATTGTATTTTTAAGCAGGATCATTTCTTAAATTTTTTGATGAATTTTTTGAATTGCTTTATACACTTCCCATAAATTCTGAAACCCTAATAACAGTTCTAAATAAATAGAGATTACAATGCTAAAATCTAAATAGGGACTATTATATGGTAACGATTGTTAACAATATTTAATCCACCGTCAACAATAGTTAGAGGGGAGTAAAGAGTCACCACAATGGAAAGTGGGGAAGGAGAGGGCGGGGATGACAGAGGAACTTTCGGACGATAGTAGCGACGACGAAGGAAGTTGTGTACGACAGCAGCATCAACGGAGAAAGTTTCGGATGATGGCAATGACGGTGGTAGAAGCTACGGATAGCGATGTCGTGGGCGGAGGAGGCTTCACCACGATGTGTCGGCAACAAAGGAAGCATCAGTCCTATGTGTCAGCGGCGGAAGCAAGGTTTATGAGTCAGAGTCATGCGTCAGGCGAGGTTGCATGTGGGCTTTTAGTGTGAACCAACTAAACTACTGTTCAACTGAACTGAACTTGATCATATGATTCGATTGCTGTGCTTTAACCAAGCGCTTACCAAAACACCTCGGTTCAATTGAGTGCCCTGGTGGCGCTTCACTGAAGCACGTAGCTTGATCACTATATGAGGCACTCGAGCCTAGACTTGCCTCACCTGAGTGCCTAAGTGCCTTTTTAAACCACTATTTTGAACACTACTAAATTTATAAGAAAATAAACTAAAAAAAATAAAGCAATAGTGAAAGCTTTCGATTAACTTAAATTGTTAGTGTTACAACCAAATCTGATGGGATAACTAGCCTATCAATTTTATTTGACCCTAACCATTAGCTAAAATACATAGGTTGAAGTTGATAGTAGTACAATTATTAGATCCTTTTATAAGTCAATCGTAGTCTTAGCTCATTTCCGTTGTGGGACTAATCGAGCTATTACAAACTCCCCCACTTAAGGGCTTGACGTCCTTGTTAAGGCCCAGTATAGCATAGATCAAATCCTAGTATAATGCATGTGAGATATAGTTTAGTGGTGGCTTTACACCATGACAAATTCTCTAACTTCGTCCATGGATAGCTCTTTCCTACTCAAACCCTCTCACCATGCCCCAATACTAGATCGGCTCTAATACCAAATGTTATAACCCAACCTGATAGGATAATTGACCTATCAACTTCATTGACCTAAACTACTAGCCAAAATGTTTAAGTTAAAGTTAATGGTAGTACACCCATGAGACCCTTATAAGTCAATATTAGTTTTAGTCCAATTTCGATATGAGTAATCGAAGTGTTATTGCTAGTGACTAGTATGGTTGATTTGGCATCATATCTTACCATCAAAAAGCACTATCAGATTGAGAAAAACTGATGTAAAATAATATTATGCTTCAACCAATACAAATATTTTGATTAAAAAGACTCTTGGCACTTCTTTTTAGCAATTTTAGCTATCAACAGTGGGGAATATTATTCTGCACCACTTGTCTTTAATTATTTTGTGGCTAACTTAAACAACTTGATTGTGGTGATCGTAATTCATGCTAGAAAATATCCAGATAAAATATCTCAATGTCTTGACTGGTATAAACAATCATGGTTCAATTCAACAAAAGATATAAGCTCCTTATGTCAAAAGAAAGAGAATACTTACTTTTTGAACAAATAGTTCTGCGGTTAAAGATTTAATAAAACAAATTCTTGACTGGTATAAACAATCATGGTTCAAGTCAACAAAAGATATAAGCTCCTCATGTCAAAAGAAAGAGAATACTTAATTTTTGAATAAATAGCTCTGTGGTTAAAGATTTAATAAAACAAATTCTTAACTCGCTGACATAATTTTGATGATAGAACACATTGTAAAACAATTGATGTTTACCTCGCTTAAGTTCATACTGAAGTTCTTAAGACGATCTAGTAAGTTGCAAGCCAACTCTGTAGCAGGCTCAGGAGGCAATTCCAACGACACATTAGAAATGGTGTGCAAAAGGTGAACACGATCTCCAGCCCACATAAAAGAGCTCTGGTCCCCTTCTTCAGAATTTTTACCTTGATCTTCTAGGCTAATCTTGTCAAGAAGATGCCAATGGTGATGGAGAAATTCCCATTCTATGGCCTTGGGTGAGAACAATGACACTTCAGAAAGCAATTGCCAGGTCCCAGGAGGGGCCGTCCACTTCTCTATGGGCTTGCTACTGCCTAACCATACAGACTCGGATGCTGTAATTATATTCTGAAGTGAACTTGCAACTGACATCTTAATTCTTTCCTTCTTTCCAAGGCTTGAACATATCTTTCTGACACATGGTGCCACTTCACTGTCACAAATCCCTTTCAACAAACGTAAAATACCTTTAGGAAGCAAGGACTCCAAATCTGTTGCATCTTTTCCAAAATTGATCTTAGCAGCTTGAGAGATTTTATCCAAGACCAATTCAAGAAACAAATTCTCACAATCCTGTTGGATGCTTGACTCATTATCAACAATCAAGCGTGGCACAGCATGAAGCCATTCAGGTATTACCCTGTCATCAGGGAAGACTCTGCAGGCCTACAAAGATAACCAACAAGCACCTAATTATAAGTATGATATTTGGTGGTAAAAGAATACAAAATGAGAAAAAAATTGACATGACTTCACCTCTGATAGAGCTGCAACAGCTGCTTTGCGGATGCTGACCAAAGGGTCAGAGCAAGCAGAACTCAGTGTCCTAAGGAGCAAATCATCTAATGGCCCTCGCATTATAGTAGTCGACTTTGTAATGAGGAGAAGTGCTGCCTTCCTTACAACAGGCTTATCATCCTGACACCTCCTCCACAAAAGCTCATTGAAGTCCACACTGCTGATTCCTGAGAGTTCCCACAAACGGGCAGAATTCCCAGAATCACCAGTTAAGCTGCCTAGCAGTTGTGCTGTATTTGTTAAAGCTCGAGCTCTGATTCCCGGTGATGAATCTGAGCAACGCTGTACTAATGCTTGCAGACAAGTCAGTCCCCGTGCCTTGTCGTTAAATTCCTGAGCCGATACCTTTACCCCAAGAGGATCGGGCAACAATGTCAAAAGTGCTAGAATGAGGTCTACAGCCAACAGTCTTAGCTGAGGCTTCCCTTGTGTCATCTTCACCACATAATCGGCGTATCTTATTTGATCCTCTTGCTTCATTGCCCGAACAATCACCATGATGGAATCAACAGCACAAACTCTCAGCTCAGACTTCTCCGGTGCCTTTGTCGCTAAGAACCTAGGTAGGTACACCAGAGCTTCCTTCACTGCATCATTCTCCTGGGCCAGAGGCACCATCTTTTCAGTAACAAAACCTAAAGCAGAAGCCCGGGATGCTGATTTTGCAGGAGATAAGATCATCGGCGTCAGTGATCGCAGAACCTCAACAGCTAAAGTCGTCTGGTCTCCGTGTTCTGGCTTCGAGACGATCCTGTAGAGTACTAGGAAGCAGAGATCCGGAAGCCGGTGGTGACCGGAGGGAGAGCTCAGGATTTTTGCCACAGTATCGACCAATGACTTTACGGCATCAGGGGTGTTGTCAAGCCGGATTCGGCAGAGCACGGAATCGAGCAGTTCGAGGACGCGAGGAAGTAGGCTGCTGAGGTCGGAGATCTGATCCACCGAAGTCGAAGCGCTTCCAGCAGATCGTCCAGGCTTCCTCTTCCGGGCGCTCCTCCGGGGAGCGGGGGCGTCATGAGAGGCCTCCGGAAGGGCAGTGGCCGAGGCGGCGGTGGTCGAGGGAAGGGGCTTGAGGGCGCGACGGAGGGAGCGGAGGAGGGAGAGGAAGACAAGGGGGTTGAAGAGAGAATAGAGAGGGGAGGAGGGGGAGAGGAGGAGAGAGAGGTACACACGGCCGGCGAGGAGAGAGAGGCGGGGAGCGGAGACGTCCATGGAGGCGGAGAGGGGACGGAGGAGGGCAGAGGCAGGGAGTCCTCGGGCGGCAAGGAGATCCCAGAGTGCGAACGCGGCATCGCCGGAGGCGGCGGCGTCGAGGAGGGACTGGAGACCGAGGATGGAGGGCTCAGAGAGGGGGGAGTCCCCATCGTGCCGGCGGAGCGAAGAATCGAGCTCGGCGAGGATCGAGGATAGGGTTCCGCTCTCGTCGTCGTCGTCCATGACCACCACCGAATCGCTTTTTGGATTTGGGAGGTTTCCCGCTCAAAAGAGGATGCCCCTTATCGTCCGAAACCGCTCGCCACACGTGGCGTGTAACAGTGTTGTTACACGGCAATTTTAATTGGTACCGTAACTCAAATGCTACTGTCACGCTAGGAATTTCATCATAAACCAAAACAAAAAAATCGTTATATTAGACAATTGCATTTAAACAAAAAAACAAAAACAAAAAATCATCATAGTAGACAATTACATTTCAATATGCTTGTCTCATCAAAAGCTCATTTTAATTTAATTTGGAAAAAAAATATAAATAAAGTTTATAAGTTTATTTTTTATTTATATACATAGAATTAAATCAAGCGATTCAGTTTCAATTGATCCATGTAACAACCCATATCATATGGATCGAACAAATCAATTGATCCATGTAACAACCCATATGGATCGAACAAATACCTGACTGACCAATTTAGAAAACCATGGTTTGATTTATAAATAAATTAACGATATACTTGTTCATACTTAATTATTTTTTTTTAATCAAATATTATTTGTGTTCAAAACAGGTAATTTAACTTTTACTGGACATGGTTCCTTGGAGCTGCAATGAGATTACCATTATAGTCTAATAACAAAACCACATGCAGCCTCATTATACCAAACCCACGTAGGAAACCCGAAGATCTAAACCCTGATGCCTATTGAAAGGGAAACAACATTATTAAGTACGATGTCAGCGGTAAATGAAAATCTCAGTCAACTTGCTCAAGATAAAAGTAAAAGGAGGAGAAAAAAAAAAAGGGACATTCATTTCCATCAGTCAAACAGAAAACTGATTTATACTGCAGCAGGCGTCTATAGGGCAACACTGATCAACTCATACAGGAAGTACAAAGAATATAATAAATAAAGAGCACACTAAGGCTTTACTCAATATGATCACATACTTATCCTTGCAGTAGCTCATGTAGCAGGGAGTCATCTCGTGGACTTGTTAAAAGAGTTCTTCAGAGTTTAACTTGTTCCAAGCTTCCTGTTTCACGCAAAGAGGGCATATTTGTGAGACAAAGAAGAAAACCAGAATCATTTCTAAGAAAGATTGTTACAAAAAGGACATCACCACAGTATATAAAAACAAAGCTAATGAAACCAACATTGAAGAGAGAGAGAGAGAGAGGAAAAAGATCATCCGGAAGAATTACATGCCAAGTTTTAACAGCGTTTATAAAGCAGGTAATAGTTTGAAGTCCGCTGGCTAGTAATGAGATGTAAGTTCCAACTTTTGAAGGCCATCACCTGATCTCCAAACTGTTCACTAAACAGATTTTTTTAAAATATAAGTCAACAGAGTCAACTTTCCAGTAGTTATAGGGCAATAATTCATTTTGTTGTAGAGCCATTTGAACCCAAGAACTCCAGTTAAGTCCAAAAAATGGTCTTCTGGATCAAATAAATGGATCATGTCAAGATATTCCATTGTGTTTTAGAAAGCTGCGAAGCCAAACTGTACCAATCACATTTAAAATGGCAGGCTGTATCATTACAAGAATCACAGTCTTCGTGCCATGCCTTTATTTGATCAAAGCATTTCTCACATAAAATTAGAAGGTTTTATCTTTCTAGACTGCACTTGCAAAGTTATGAGCATATGGCCAGAACTAACTTCCTTCCTAACTTGCAAAGTTATACTGGCAAGATGGAAGTGGCAATCTGATGCCAGCTCTTCCTTCTTTAGTGGTTTCCTCTTGCATGTACTCTTACCCCTCTTTAAGGACGCCAAATATTGCATATAATTTCATATGTTTCAAACATCCTAACCAGCAATCACTGCCTTGTCAAACATTTCAGGGTCAAGGGATGAGATATGATATTAACCAGACAATCCACAACCAACATATAGGACAGAAATGAAAAGCTTCTAGAGGATGGAAGTAGCAACATATCTCAAATATGAACAGCAATAATAATACTGAAACAAATATCTTTTTATCAATATTTCATAATTTATTTTAGGTAAAGTGCCCACTACACCACCAGCAGCTATCATATGATTTTGGAGTGTTAGACAACTGGATATATATTGTGTTCTAGTCTTGACCTCCTGGCGACCACCGTAACCCATGCCCATGGTCACTTCCAAGTAAAGAATTTGCTGGAGAAGGTCAAACTAGAGAATATTTAAAATAAAAAGAAAGTTGTTTGCTTTAGCTTTTGATAAAATTAAGGATGTAACTTATCATAATACAACAAAACAGCCAATGTTTTTTCCTTGATAACAACAAATAGGTTAGAATATAAAGTTCAGTTGGGTATTATTAATAAAAGTGATTAAAGCATTTGGAACCAGGGTCCTAATGATATGAACAATGCAGAATTATATCAAATTTCCCTATTTAAGCTCTGCGAGAATGTAGCCCATGTCATTAAATCTCAATTATGCTATTGCTGCTCTTATTTCCTTTTTCTTTTTCCTTAAGATCCTCACCCTTGCAGAAATTATAAAAGAACGATAAAAAAAATTGTGTGATTTGCTATGTGTCCTTGCCCAAGTGGAAAGACAATAACATGATACTTATGCTAGTCAGAGAAAATTTAGCTGTTATATTAATTCATTATTAGCAGTGACCAGAAAACAATTAGATAGGCACCCTAAAAGATCAACAGGAAATGATGTTTGAATAATCAGCTAAACATCTCTTCAAGAATTTCAAATGCTTGGCAAAATACAATTATTTTTTTCCTAAAAAATGTTTATGTATAGGAAAAGAGAAAAATGGATTTCCATGTTCAAGATATATGCAGCAGAAGAAACATAGTTATGTCCAAAAGAATGCGAATCCTAAAAAACTTCATTAAGTACCTGATGAATCTGCTTTGACAAATAAATGGGGAAATTGTGTTGTAAATTCCAAAGATAAAAGATACATCAGTTATTCCTTTTGTTCATTTGAGCACAATAGCACACATTAGTGGGAAGATTCTGAAGAGCAGGATTTCGTAGAATACTGTTGTCATAAACTTCACAAACTGATAGACCTAGAAAACCAAACAAGTACAACTATAGATGCAGGCACATATAGCAACCTTATTTCATTCAAGGAAGATGTTAGTGATGTTATCCCAAATCAAATAACATCCAATATAAGTTTTATGTCTTAAGTATATGTCAAAATTAATTTCAACGTGCTGCAAAATCAATGAATCTGCTTTCACTTCATAGATCTAAAGCTTCCTTCAAGTGAAAGCTTTCATATATGCATGTATATATATGTATATATATATGTATGTATATGTATATATATGTATGTATGTATATGTATATATATACACACATATACATATATATATATATACATATAATAATTGCAGTCATTCTTCCTATTATCGGGAATAAAACTTTTTTTTACCATTGTTAACAGATAGAAAAATTCCCTTACAATTGAAAACAGATATCCAGAACAAGTTGAACCTCAGTAATAAATTTATCATGATCTGGTGGAAGACATTTTCTGACAAATATCATGTTACAAATTCTTCATTGAGTATTTCAGAATATTATGCCAACTTGAACTTATTTCTGTAATTGGCACTCCATGCCTTGATGATTCATACTGGGACAGACAGACCGACAGAACAGTCATAGCCACAGATACAATTCTCAATCAAAAAGGTCAAATGCTACGGTCTAGCTATTGTTTCGTCAATTAAATGAAATAGAAAATCAACTTGTATCAGTCAATAAAATTTGTCATTTGGACGACTTAGATGTCTCATATTTCTCCAAAAAAATGATTCAATTGATGGGATTCGGTATGATAAGATCGATGGAATTGAATTTCAAATGATGGAAGAAGGGAGTCACTGAATCAGAATCGCCAACTATATCAATTATATATTAGAGAAAAACTGTCTTTCTACTTTCCCTGGTTCCATTGCTAACACAGGCTCCATATGAGTCCACATACTTCTTTTAAAGATTCTGATATAGAAAAAGAATTGATAGATTGGTGTCTAGGATAAAATGCTCTAAATTTAACAGCCACTATGCAGGTTAAATGCTGACAAACGCACTTACAAAACAAATTACATGAGTGCCTATAAAACTGAATGTATGGCCACTATTGCCAAGGAATCAGGTTTCTGTGCCTCAGGAAGGCATAGACATCTGAATTCAGGTTTTTAGCTTGTTTATGAGGAAAAGCAACACTGGAACTTTTACACAAAAAACAGGCTTAAAGAATGAGCAAGAAGGTATAATGACCAAAAGTTCAATTACCATGAGTTCAAAATTATGAGTTCTAAGAATCTAAAGGATGATCAAGTTACCCTTAAATACAAACCTTGAGGAGATCAAAAACCTTCTCAGCAATATACTTTTGTTGAAGAGTTGCACCTTTTTGCTGCACCTTATCAGGATGGACGCACAAAGTAGCTCTTCTATAAACCTTTTTGACCGCAGCAGCAGTAATCAAATCAGTCAAAGATACAGGTTGCCAGCCGCATTCAGGCCAAAGCACCTGCATGGGATTTGAAAACAATGAAAAAACTAAAAGTAACTGGATATGACATCTCTAAATTTATGGATAAGAAAACTCCAAAGTTCACCTTTTAAATAAAAGAGTATTCTGGAAGTTTCTTCTAAGAGGAAAAAGACCTTTTTTAAAAATTTATTTCATGTGTCACCTTTTGCATTAATAAAAACTAATCATTCCAAAGAGAAATATTGACAGTGAAAACCCTCTCAGCTTTTATTCATCTCCCATTTGATCTCCTACACTCATCTACTAGAAATTTGCATGAATGTCCTTCTGATGTGTGATAAAAATATGTCAAGCAGACATTTGGAGCCCATATTGCCCAATATGAAGGCAATGCATGCTAACTTTCTTCTATGTTCGTTCTAATAGGTATTATCCTTTTTCCAGAACTCTCACAAACATTACCAATGATGACAGAAAGAAAGGGCAGAATTAAGTGGCCTTTTATAGTTTTATTACAACAAGGTTAAAACTTTAGAAGCATATAGTTCATTTTATTCAAAACGATAGTAAAAACTGGGAAGACCACTATACTAGAAAGCAGAAAGTGAAGAGTTTCCTGTGTCACTTCAGGGGACAACTAGCAGAAATGCCATCTGTATTTTCAATGATTTAAAGCCTAACTCACATCTACAATCAACCTCTCGAAGAATGCATTGATATGACAATTTAAGACTTCTTACAAGCATACGTTCACTTTTGTTCAGAACTCTATTACTATAAGACACAGTGATGCATTTCCCATTGTCACTTCAAGGGACAACTGGCAGAAATTTGATTTGAATTTTCAACGATTTAAAAGCTTTCGTTTACAACTATTACAAACCTCTCAAAGAATACATTGATGTGACAACTTAAGACTTTTCTCAAGCACAATGTTCATTTCGTGCAGAACTCTTTCACATAACCTATAGTAAAAAAGATGGGCAGAATAGTCAGAGACAGAGATGTGGTTCTAATGTCATATCGAATGATATTACTGTTAACAAGTCTGTCGGTTAACTTAAAGCAATCTTCTAACCCAATCACAATAGGTCTAAGTCAACTTCTGTCATAGAAACCAAAACTACAAGACCATTATTTACTTGGAAGTCAAATTTGAGAATTCCAGCCACCCTATTCCTAGGCCACAAGGAACAGCAAATTTTGGTGAGTTTTTTGAACAATTAGAAATTCACATGCCACCATGATTTTTTTTTTTTTTGGCACATGCCACCTTGTATTAAGTGCCATATATTGGCATCAGTGAGGAAAGAACCTATACCAATTCAGTCTGAATAAATGAATCAATTATTTTTTATCTTCCATACCAGAAAGAAATAAGCTTTCAAGATTAAAAATGGACTAATTGTGCTGATACAAGATCTGACTTTTTAACCAAAATTAATTATAGGGTTAAAGAGGTCTCACGTCAAGTCACAGATTCAGAGTTAATAGAAGAAGCCGCATCCCTCTTCTTTCTGCTGTAGCTCACCATTGAATGGTAGGTAAACTCCTCAAAGAATGAACTAGAGAAGGCACCATGTAAAGTTTATTGGCCATACAACTTAGACCGGTTTTCAAGTTTAGCTTCACCTTTATATCAGTTTATAAGGAGATATTAGACGAACCGAACAGGTATCACCAAAGAAGTATTAACTGATGGACTATACTGCAATGGCTTGACACATAGTGATGCGGTTAAGACCACCTACCAAATTGTGTTGCACTCTAACTGACCCAGATCCTAATTATCGATCACATCATCCATCATCACAAAAAAATAGCATCTTAATATGGATAAACAAGTAGAGGGAACCTCCTTCACAAGTAGATGGAATCAAAACTCTCTTACCTTCTTGGGATTCATGCTCTAAATCTCCACTTTAAATTATTCTTCACTTAAATTGAATTCTATCTTACACATCAGAAGAGAACCCTGATGGAAACATTCCCAAAGTCTCTTCTGTTTCACAAGATTTACCTTAAGAGTACTTTTATACCGGTAGAGTACCTCAGCTCAGCAACTCCAGAATTTTAAGCTCACACCATGATGGTCCACTTTGGCTCAACTTGGTATTTCACTTTGTCCAACCTCAGCTATTCTGTAATTTGGTTCATATTGTCTACCTCAGCACAAAGGCCCAGTTCAGCTATTGCAATCCTAGTCAACAAGATGATCAACCCTAACTTCATCAGTTAATAGGGGGAATAATAGTATTAATTGGGTAATGTATATGTCATAATATTATAGAAAAATCAAAGAGGAACTTCCTATTTAGTGCATAAACTTAGAGAAACAGAAAGCCTCATTATGGCCCAAAATCAACCTTCCTGCAATTAACCTTGTCCTTATAGTAGGCAACTGAATAATGGACCCTTGTACTTACTACATGCAAGCCAAAATCAAGTCAAGGAAAAACCTATATCTTGCTAGCTTAGTTATGAGAAATAATTTTTATGGAACACTTGCATATGTATCCTCACAGAGTTTGACATTTTCAGATTTACTCCCACAAAGTTGAAAAAGTATTATTATATGTGCCCTCATAGACTGAACATACTTTCGTACATATCTGTGCCATTAACCTCCATCAACTACCTCTATGGTAACTCCAATTAGATAGGGAAAGAACATTAATTAGCATATGTGAAATCTAAAAAGAACCAAAACAGTCATCCCAATTCTTTTTCGGCACATTCTCATCTTCTCCTACCAGTCCCATTCTTCAAATCCTTATTCCTGTCCTCATGCATCTCTCTATCATTGATGTTAACAAGTTCATACAGGTAAAAAAAATATATGCAACAAATTTGGTTGTCTGCAAGGGCTTTTTTTTTTTCTAAAGTTCTTTATACCCCAGAAAACTTCATATATTACTTCTTAATAAAAATGTTCCAGAGAAGAAATAAATATGTACCAAATACAATGGCACACAATCACAGATTCACAAGTTTGTTTGGAACCCTGCATGGCTTCACAAGTTTTATGATACTACCAACTAATGCAGCTAACCTATATAACCATCATCATAATCAATGCTTTAATCTGTGGAGCAGATTTACAGATGCATAAAGCATTCAGAGGCTACAAAACAACAAATATTAGAAGAATTATAAAATACATTTCAGAGCCTCTGGTACTCACAATTCTCTCATGTCATTAAAAATTATTATGTGAGAAAAGTATAAGGCTTCATAAATCTTCCTTTCATTCACTTCTCAAGTATGGACCATTTAGATCATTATGTCATGCTTGCTGCCAACCTCACCAAATGATTGTGCAGGTTTACTAGGTGACAAAAAAAAAACATTCACTCAAGCACCACTCAACCATGTCTAAATCTGGAAAAGCCTTCCTCCTTGCTTTATATTCTTGAACAAGATGGAGTTACTTTAGTAGTACAAAGTCTAGGACTAAGTGTTTGTCTCTTAAAGAGCTCAGAAGACTAAATATACAGGGTGGTATCTGTTAGATAAGAACTGAAAAAGTGAATGAATATGAAGAGAAGGACTAAATTCAAATGAAAAAGTGAGGAATGACAAAAGAAAAATAAGAAATCTTTTTACCAGTAAGTCCATAGAAAATATTAGAAAATAGAAACACCTTATTGAGAAAGAGGGAAATTTTTTAATGGCATTCACCACTTCAACTGTCCTAGCCTTGTGTGCTAATAATTGCAGTTGTGATTACTGATTAGTAAGTTAATCCTAGAAGAGGTCACAATTGGTAAATATGCCTAGAACTATCTTTGACTGCATGACATGAAAAGTTCCAGTACCAAAGACCTGAGGTATATGGCCAACTAATTATAAAGAAACATACAAACAAGTACCATCCGATCTAGCAAATTATGCTTCTTCAAGTGACACCTGACACTAGCTCATTTGCCTAACTACCAAGAAAATGAAACATACAAACAAACACCATATTAAGGTATACCTAAAAATCAGCATCCAAGAACCATAGCAAGAGTGCTCTAACTCTAGTGATCATACTCGCAGTAATTTCACAAGAAACAATAACTCTGAACAAAAGTGAAGCAACATTTGATTGAAAATGGATCTTGTCAAGGGCTTAGTAAAAGGTAACAAACAGTTATATATATTCCAACCTGCGAGTCATATCCACATGAAATTCAACATACAAAATGTTGACATAGCAAAATGGATAAGTATTCAACCATATTAATGAAAACCTCACATATTGTAGTGTTGATAGCAAGGCACGCAAATTGCCTTCTTTTCCAGCAGCCCATCGTTTTATCTCTATATCTAATGCTTCAGCAATCCTCTGAAATGAGCATATTGAATTAGTATAAAACTAGATAATGACTGTAACAAGGACATGAAAATGTTAAAAGGATATCTAATGCACCTGTTTTAATGTTATAGTCCTAGTGAACACATACAAGGCAAAAAGGCTTTCAGAGATTCACTATAGCATTCAGGTAACTTAAAGCTTACATGTCTTTCAGCCTGCTCTCTCTGAATTTGCATATCACGCTCATTTTTCTCAGCCAGAGCTTTTGCCTGTACATAAAGTCCAATAAGGCCAAAGAATAAGTCCATATTAATTGCACAATACAGAATCAGAATTTAACTTTAACTTCTAGTCAAAATGCAAGTACAATTGCCTGTTATCAGTATCTTATGTAATGTCACAAAAATAAGAACATTACCGCAAGTTCCTGTGTCCTCTGATGACGCTCAAGTCTGGCTGCTCTTCTTTTTTCACTCTCTCCTTCAACTTCTTGAAATTTGCCAGATGATGGAGGGCCTTTTATAGATAAAAAATATTTCAAGAAATTAAAATATCAGAATAAAAGACTTGCTGCACAAGTACAAGAAAGAAAAATATAAGTTGCATGAAAAAAGAATACTACCTCCAAAAATGGAAGTCAGGTCACCAACAATATTAGTTGTGGAAGATGCCTTTCTAATGGTAGATGAGGAACCTGAGGATGTTCTCCTTGTTCCATCAGAACTCCCTTTGTTCTGATCTTTAACATCAAACATAGTTTCCTGGAAATCCAAACAGTGTGTTATAATCTACAAAAATCACAAGTCTCTTTACCTATAGTTGACTTTGGTTCTTACTGATGAGGTATGTGCACTACTTGCTCGAGCACCACCCATGCTGAAGAACGACTCTAGATCATTTTCTACTTTCTGATGTTCTCTGACAGCGGCAGCAGCAGAAGTAGCAGCCCTTTCTCGAGCTGCTGCAGCAGCCCTTTCCCGAGCTTCTGCGGCAGCTCTTTCTACTGCAGCTCTTTGGGCTCTTAGCCGTGCTTCTGCTGCGGCTCTCTCTACGGCAGTTCGTGCTTCAGCTGCAGCCTTCTCCCTTGCTTCTGCAGCAGTCTTTTCCCTGGCCTCTGCAGCTGCCTTTTCCCTCACTTCTGCAGCAGCCCTTTCCCTTTCCTTTGCTTCTGCAGCAGCCTTTTCCCTCGCTTCTACAGCTGCCTTTTCAGCTCTTTCTATAGCCACTGCTGCAGCCCTTTCACGTGCCTCAGCAGCTGCTCTCTGCACTGCTGCTCTCTCAGCTCGTTGACGTGTTTCAGCAGCTGCCCTCTCAGCTTTTAGTCGAGCTTCAGCACCTGCTCTATCCCTTGCCTCTCTTATAGCCCTTGCTGCAGCTTGTCTAGCCTTTTCTCTTTCCCTATCAACTTCTTGCTCTCTCTCCTTTTCTAGTCTCTTTTCCTCTTCTTTTCCCTCCCTTTCCTTCAGTGTTCGCTCGTGGTCTGATCCTTCTTGTCTCTGTGTGTCTTCTAGATCCTCACCATCTAGATTTTTTTTTTCATCTATATATTCTTCGTTCCTTGAAACTTTGGCACCACGATCTATTCCCCTAGCCTCCTTAGCATGTTTGAACCTTGCCTCAGCTCTATGCATGGCCTCCTTCATAGCAGCTTCTGCAGCTAATTGTTTCTGTAATTCTTCTCCGTTGAAGAAAAAGTCTTCGTGATGTTGAGTTACTTGAGTATATGTTTTAGGTTTACCCATAGCAAAATCTTCAAGTTCATCAACTGAAGCTGGCTTAGCTGATTTTTCATTGTAAGGATGGCTCTGCGTAGAATCATGGAAAGACTCATTTTCCTTCCTTTTTGTATAAGCACCAAGAGGAGCTTTCTTGATGACAAGTGGAGGTGGCGGTCTTGAAGGTGGCGGAGCACTGGTAGGTTGAGTCTGAAGGGGAATTTCTGAAACAGTAAGCCAGATGTCATCTCTGGTTTCAATAGGCTGATTAAACTCTGGGGATTGATCCACCGTGGTGTTTTTTCCATAGGTGTCCATATTTTGAATACCATTTCTACCAACAGTATTTTGCAAGTCAGAAGATTTTGTAGACTGCACCTGCTGCGATAGTGGCACTGATTTTGAGATTCCATCAAAAGCATTAACATCATCAAATATTGTCTCACTAACAGGAGAAGTGTCAACTCGCATGCTTCCAAAGTTCATAGGCTCACTAATATTTTTTAAAGGGTTAGAGAACAACCCAGATGATGAATATTTTGAGTTAGATACTGATTCTAAAATAACAAAGGAATCTTCAGACTTGCTGGTAGCTGGTTTATCTAATGAGATATCTGACATCTGTTGGCTAACCTCTTGGTCTTCCCTGAAAAAGATCTTCACATTCTGAAGATATGATGATAACACAAATGATAATAATACATGAAAATAAAAAATCAAAAGACATAAGTAACATGAAAACACAGAATTAAGTATCCAACTGAACTGAATGACAAATTAGAATTTGAGAATAAAAACTGATGGAGGATAACCTATTAAAAAAAACCCTATGATGTGATTAGCATCTTCAGAGAGGCTAGAGTTCTGGAATAGCAAATTGTCTTGCAGTTCAAAGTTAAAGGAGACAACTGACAAGGTCACAAATACATTCAAATCATAACAATATGACTAATGAAAACAAAAGTGATACTACGAATATGCTTCTTTTTCTTTTTTATCATTAACAAATTGAAGTTCTTTGGAACAAATTGAAGTTCTTTGGAACAAGTTACTTATCCAAGTAACTTATGTCATTCATCCATTATATAGATAAGAAACAGTTTACATATGTAAACTTGGGCTTTTTTTAATTGCTTCCAGGTTAAAAGAACTGGGAGAAGGTTATCTCTTTGCTGCCAGATATGCAGATTGTCTGCCATTACATAACTTCAAAGTTTTTATTCTTCTTGCAAGGCAATAAAGGTATTGAGCGAGGCTATTTAATTAGATAACTATTTCAAGAGGCAATAAACAAGAATATTGTTGTTATATACCCTTTTCACATTTTCAAATATGGCTGACACTGTAGGAACGGTATATAGCACACCATACCAATGCTTTACCACTAACGCGAAATCTTACTTGAACTAGCATGATAACCTTCATATGTGACAGATTCATTTTATAATGAATGAATAGGATGCAAAATACATAATAATAGAAGTATCTCAGGAATCAAGCATCCGAAGAGTCATGCCAAAATTTATAATGGGTAGGGTATCAATTTTTTCTTTCATATTGGTCCCTCCTTAGACTTTATTTATTAGCAGCAACTCAAGAAGCTTATTCTATTGGTTGAAGCCACTAAATCAAGGCTAATATTGTTCCAATATCAAAGCCTTAATTGATCTACTTAGATTAAATCTTATCAGGAACTTAATTGAATAACATAATCCTAATTTCTATTAATGTATAGATTTAACCAGAATCAATAAAACTGGTTGTTTTTATAAAAACTTCTAAACTATAACTCAGAAATCTTAACAAAATTGTTTAGGCTAACAAAATAGCTGGATTGCCTAAATATTCTAGTTGTTTTAAGTTTTAACATGTATAGAGGGTTCAGCCTTCATGTCCATTTTATTGCGATCAAGCAATGAATCTATCAGCAACTTTAGTCCAGTGGGTTAAGCTTATTCAAGTTTGGACCAAAAAGCACATTATGTCAAATGAAGAATCTGGTCTGCATTCCAAAACCATAATAAATATATATCATTTAAAAACTAAGCCTTCTTCTATTTAAGTAGAAGCCTAATCTCCATTTTTTATAATATAGAACTCAAAGGATAAACTATTGTTTTCGATATCATGCACCTCAAAGTTGGAATCTTGACTATTTAATCTAATTATTCATAAGCTTATTGTGTATATTTAGGTAGAGATCTGGTGATATCTAGAGTTTCTTGTTCTTTGTAATGATTCTTTTTATTGACAAGCATATGTAAGAATAAAGATTCAATTAGAAATTTTGAACGAAATATAAAGACTTAGGACTACTAAAGTACAAAGTATGTCATGTCAGGAAAAGACAAAGTTGTTTAAATGGGATATTAGTAACACTAAGGTAAGAGATGCAGGTCTAGTTGAAACTTGAAAATATGGCCAACATAAAACAAAAGGCAAAAACTCGATTCAACTTCAAGCAATTATTAAAAAGAGGTAAACTTCTAAAAGTTGTCCATGGATTCAAGGAGTATTGTGTAATGTGATCACCGGATAGCTCTTATTCTAAAATAATTCTCCAATATACTTAATTACTTATTTGATCAGCCATTGTTCCACCTGCCAGAACATTGAACTATTTGGGAGTGATGCTCTTAAGTATTAGATTGATTAAAATTTAAGAGGAGATTATAGAATTCATTGACCGGCTTTAGAAAGGTTCAAATGAGAAATGCCTGGGAGTGTTAAAATCAAGGTAGCAGCAGTCAACAATAAGATCCAACGAAACCACTGTGGCACAGGTGGAAATTAAAATAATCCAAATTCAAAGTTCTATAAGAGGAAAAGAAAGATCAAAGAAAAATCTATTAGAATTTGCAAGAAAAGAGATGGAGATAACTAGATTCTCTAACTGGAAACGAACTTGACCCTTATATGGTGTTTTTATGGCTCTTGATGGAACGAAATGGCAAAATTGTAAATTACAAAAAATGCTAGACAAACACATAAGAAGAATAAGATGTCAACAGAGAACCAATTCAACATGGATACAACTGGCCTGTATTAAACATAAATAATATCAAATTAAAGAAAGCATGTCAATGGAAAGTCATCTCATTGATTCAGATGTACATACATTGGCGATACTGATTGCTGATATTACAGTCTTAAGATGTATGCATTGGTTATGGACTCAACATTGCACATAAACTGTGTTAGTATATTTTTGTAATTCTTTAAGTTATACCAGCCAAGAGGCCTACCAGCATTTCTAACATTTCTATGTTATTCCACAGAACCAAAATATTGAAAAAGGTGTCAGGGCAGGCAAAGCACACAGTTCAAATAGTTCACAGCATTAAACACCAGAGGCAGATGCAAAGTGAACCAAGGAATATGGTATACTGGAACCTATTTAATACTGTACTTGCCATGCATGGAACAGTAAATAATAAAGCGTACATGGAACAGTAAATAATAAAGCGTACAAGACATGCAAAACACTTAATTGTGAGATTGGCCATGTCCAATCTAAAACCCAAACTTTCCAAGGGTCCTCTATCCCGCCCCTCCGAATTATCACATTCAAGAGGTGTGACTCTGTCTTAAATCAATAATATTAAAATTTCATCACAGTTCAATCCAGGATCCAAACTAACATTTGAGGACACTGAGAAACATTCGAGTCAAAATTCACATTTACAAAACCTGTGCAGTTTATAATCATATACCATATCACTCAAACTTTTATGAAAACCCAAGCCAATTAACAAAACATTAACCTCACTTATAAATTCAAATACTTGAATAAGCCAAAATCTAATGTGACAAAATGGGTAACAATTACCAAACAATTGTAGTCTAGTCCGGTTGATGCCTGACTGACTCTGAAAAGGTAGCAACTAAAACAAGCCATAATCTAATGTGACTAAATGGGTAATGAGTACTAGACAAGTATAGTGTCGTTCTGTTGATGCCCAACTGACTCCGAACGGGTGACTATTACCAACAGGAGGTTCGGGGATGTTCAGAACAGGCTGATCTCTCCCACTTTCACAAACCTTGTGAAATTTAATTGTTAGGGCCAATACGTGCCAGTTCTAAAGTTTTCAGACCTGCACGACCTCCCATAAATTTGAAGTCTATTCAGAACTTCCCAATGACTTGAAGAGGTTGATGGCCTCAATTCATGCTGAACTTATCATCATTCATTGAAACATTTTCCACTCTATTTTCACTGAGGCCTGCAGCAGTGAGCAACTAATTAATTTTTTTCACTGCTACTACATCATATACAGTATGCAGGGTTACTCAACCATTGTGAGGATAACATAATCCTAGCTCTTGTTGCTGAGTGCCATATAGTGGATTTTTATGAGGATGTGGCCAATATTCGCTGGTGTACTGGTATCTGTTGTTAAAATTACCTCCTTGAGATCTGTCTCCTATAGATCTGGACTAATGATTGCACAAGTAAAAAAGAGCAGACTGTAGCATTATATTCTTCACCCTATTTCTAATAAACAATTGTAAGAAATTCATGCCCATTTTAAGCAGCATGTGTCATCTAATGTTTATAAAAGCTATTGTTCTTACCACTTACGAAGCATTCAACGTTAGTAGATCAAAATGAACCTTCTTTATCTCTGTACACCAAGAAAGTTCATTGTCCACATGTCAAATAATTGTAAGATATGACAATAAACATAGTTTATACTTTATAGTGAAATAAAAGGCAGAAAATTTAAACTCGCAAAGCATATAATTCCACAATCATGGAAATCAGCTTAAAAAGTCATTAAAACAAACTGGTAGTATCTCTCTTTAATACGTGGAAATATTGCATGAAAACAGAAGCCCTTAGTTTTATAGCAAATTAACCTAAGTAAAACTTTCTATGCATTGATGACCCAAATTCATCTGTCAGGGTAAAAAATACCATATACAGAAACAATTGTGAGATATAACAAAAGAGAATTAATCAAGTCTGCCTACGAATCACAGATCATACCTTTTCTTCGGTGGACTGCTCCTACCGAATCCAGGAATTAGCTCATCGAACCCTGACATATCCTGCTCCTCCTTCTCCCCAGATCTCTTATCACTACCAGCCCTTGACTCCGGCATTTGCTTCCCCAGGTTCTCAAGGAGATCCTCATACGGTGGTGCGGAAACATGATTAGATCCTGATGAAAGGGAAGCAAAAGCATCGTCATACTTAACCGATGACGAGCTCTTCGTGCCAGGAACCCCGTCGAATATATCGTCGTCATATACCGGCTTATCGTACACGGGCAAAGATGACGAGGACTTCGTCCCGGAATCCGCAAAGCCGTTGAATATGGAGTCAAAGTTCGACGGCGATGAAGACGAGGCATACTGTCCACGAGAGGACCAACTCGAGTTCGTAGGAACGCCTACGAAGACATAATCATAATCCTTCGAGATGCCAGCTCCGCGATCCCGGAGGAAGGGATCGCCGATCGAGGCGGAGTTCCAGCCGGATGATGGATTCTCCCACGAGGAGGTCGAGTCAGAGGATCCGTCCCGGACGGACCAAAGGTTTGGGCCTTCTCCGCGCCCTCCTCCTACGGTGGCGGCGGTGCTGGGGGAGGCTATGGGGGTAGACTTGCCCTGCGACCGGAGCCCGAAATCACGATCGAGGATGCCGGAAAACTCGTCCATTGAGGAGGAGGCGGTCGGTGATCGTCGATCGATCACCGGGGTGACAGAACTGATGGGAAGGGGCGGATATTGACCGGAGAGAGAGAGAGAGAGAGAGAGAGAGAGGAAAAGGTGGGTCGGGTTTCGGGAACACGAAAAATACGAACGATTCGGGCTCGAGGAGATTAAACTCGAGGAGTGAGCGACCCGATGGTCCCTACGCGGGTCCCACATTAACCATCAAATTTGATTTCGCAAACGATTTGTGCTCGCTATGGGGCCCCGAGCAGCCGCTTCACCGGAATTGGATATCGGAACAGTAAATGACCAACCGACGAAGGGAGCTAAGGGGCTTAGAAGAATAAGTCGAGGCAGGATTCGGCCTACGGGTTGTGTTTAGACTCGGCCGAATGAGCTGTCTACGGGTATACTGATTCACGAAACAAGCAGTAGTTGGTTGACTTGACTCGGCTTGGCCGATGTGTGACATTTGATTAACGCCCACCACCAACTCTTGGTTTGATTTCTCTTTCTTGAGTCTCTGTTTTTGGGAACAGTACTCGTTAGATTTTTTTATATGCTTATATCTAATTAGATAAAATGTATTATAGATTTATTTAAATTTTGATGATAATCAATGATTAATAAGAAGAAAGTTTAATTAGAATATTATCTAGAGATACTCTTATAATTATCGTATTATATCCTTTATTTTTATTTATAAAAGGATTAAATCTGAATGAAATAGTCAATGATGACGGATATTTTTAATTTCTCTTTGTCCCTAATTCATTATTCTTAGTGGTCTTATGAATGATAGAAAGAGAAAAGAAGATAAGTCTAATTATCATTACAAATTGATATCGATGCGACTTTTAAATCTGAAATAGTACACCTACGTATCAAATAAATTTTTTTTGATGATATTGAAATATATGTATCGTAAATCCGACCCATCATTATTTGATTTTAATTTCCGACATTAAAGCTTTTCATATAATAATAGCATAATCATGGTTTTTATATTTACAATTGGTATCAAAATCAATACCTTAAATCCATTTATTAGTACTCTTCGCTTGCAAAAAGATATTATTTGATTTTCATTTATAATACTTGAATGATTTATGTATATTATTGATTTACTTTTCTATTTAATCCATCACGTCACTTATTTACTAGCAATATGAGGATTATTGTAGTTCATCACTAGACCGCCATCGGTAGCTTATTATCGATAACAATATTATTCAGGGCGATGACCTTTGGTGGTTGTCAGCCAAATCCCGCGAAGGAAAGAATTAGGGTTTTGATTTTAAAATTATAGTTTTACCTTTATAAATCCTTTTAATTCTAATTTATATCTTTTCGATAGTTCTACCATTCAGAAACTATATAATTCTATTATATATCCTATTAAAATTATAGTTTAACCCCTCAAAAATTAAGAAATTTTGACTTATATCCTTAATTATAAAATTAACTATTATGATTTATTTTTAATCAAATATTTTGATTTGATCTAATCATAATTGTATTTTTACTATTTGATTAGATTTAGGTTTGATCAATCTGATTGAATCCAGTGAAAGTTAAAATTTTGATTAATTTTAATTTTTGACTTACTTAATTGGATTGATGTTTAGCCCAATTTTAGACTTACCTATTTAAATACAATTTATTAGTCTAGGATTCTATGTGAAATTAAACAAATATAAATTATAGTAGTCTCTTACAGTTTTTTCATGTGACATATTTGTGCATATGATAATTAAATTCAATTATTATTTTTAGATTTTTTTTAGTTATTCACATATATATCTTTAATATTGTGAAATCATGTTTATTTTTTACATAAAGACATTTTATATTTTATCATGATTATAATTATCATATGAATTTTTATTTATACTTATTAACATTTAATAATTATTATGGTTATTATTTTATTATTAATAAAATATTTCGACGTAAATTAGACTAAAGGATACTTAGTAAATATTATTTGAAATTCAAAGTAGCTCAAAATGATAGGTTTTAAGATATAAATCATAATAAATATTTTATTATTTATAGAATATTTGTGTTTTATATTATTGCATTGGTCTTGTAACTGCCAAGATGGTCTAAACCAATAATTTATAAAATTATATTAAAAATTAGTCTTAAATGATGTTAAGAAAATAATATTTATAATGACACACATAATTAGAAGATTTAAATAATCTTAAATGAGAATCTATTTAAAATAATAATGTGATGGGAAAGGATGATACTATTTTGAAATCTCAAAGGTAACAATGATGGTATTTGTCATCCATAGATAATTTTGAGTAAATAATAGATATATCAATAGTCATCATATCTTGAAAACTCAAAATATTAATATTATTTTATATTTTACAATGATACTTTTTTTCAGACACTCTTATGCTTATAATATTCTTGTATTTCATATTTCAAATTATTCAGAATGGTTAGAGCATGTGTAGTTTACTCTAGGCATATTAGATCTTGACATAGTATTACTTGTTTAAATGTCCGTAAACTTTACTAATGAAAGCACCGTAGAATAAATTAATGAGATAAATGCTTAAAAAATTTAATAGGCTTAATTTAATGTTTATAAGAATGACGATTATAAATAACATAAAGTCTTCATTACCACTTGCAACTAGTATACAGAAATATTTAAGGGTTATTGAAGATAGATTTAAATATGTTGATAAGTCATTAGCTGACACATTAATGAAGGAACTTACTATTGAATCTCAGATTTTGATGATGAAATCAATTGATGAGTTTATAATTTAATATTCATTTTGAGTGATGTAGGAGTAACCTCGATTAGAAAAGATAAATCGATTAAAATAGGAGGCTTGTAATCAATTATATATATATCAAGTTAGTTTAGGTCTAATTGAGTCGGTATCGAGGTGAAACAATACCAACTAAATTAGAGGTCAATTAGGCCCGAATTAGGGCTATTTTGGTCCAAGTGAAAAGCTCATTCAGTGACCTATAGCTAGCCCAAGCGGTGGTACCGCCCAGATAGAGTCTCTCAGATTATGTTAGGTGGTGGTACTAAAAGTCTATGTGGTGGTACCGTTAGGACCCGAAAAACTTAGGATAAGACATTTTTTTGCTCTATTTTTATAGTCATTTAGGGTCTATAAATATATCATATATTTCTGCTTGGAATGACATGAAATTAAGTAGAAAAGGGGGAAAGAATACTTGAGAAAAAATTAGAAACTCTCTTAGGATTTAGAGTCTTTTTCTCCTAGAGTTAGAAGTTTTCTAAGAGAGGAGTAAGGTCTAAAAGAGATGTGTAAAAGGTTCTCTCCTGAGCCTATGAAAAGGATAAAGAGTTGTACGGGTAATTGATATTTTCCCATTGAAAGAAGATTGGTAGTGGAAGTCGGTGGCCTCGAGTGAAGAAGAATCGAGAGTGGATGTAGGTCACGACGACCAAACCACTATAAATCTGGTTTGCATTTACTTTATACTTTTCATTTATATTACAAACTGATTTACTTATTTACTATGCTTATGAATGCTTTTAAGTTAAACTCTTTTTCGATATCGATGTTCATCAAGCGAGAATTTTTAAACCGACGTGATTTTATGAAAGTACTAATTCACCCTCCTCGCTTAGTGTCGGATTTTGGTCATAACAGTTGGAATCAGAGTGAAGGTTTTTCTCGTTTGGTTTAACACTCAAGAAAATAGCTTTTACTGACAATCAAGAGGGTCTTTCTATTATTCGTCCTCTCATGTTCAATGAGACGGACTACATGTATTGAAAAACTCGAATGAGAGTTTTCTTTCTTTCTATAGATTTGAATTTATAGAATATTATCGAATGTTGTTTTCAAAAGTCTTGTAATCCAATGAATGAATGGAATAATTTGAAGAATTTTTTTCTTTAAATGCTAGAGTTATGAATGCTCTATTTTACGCTTTAGACAAAAATGAGTTTAATCGTATTTCGATTTGTGAAACTGCACATGACATTTGGCACATACTGGAAGTAACTCATGAAGGCACGACTAGAGTTAAAGAGTCTAAAATAAATCTTTTGATATATGTTTTTGAACTTTTTCGAATGAAGCCAAGCGAAACCATTGTTGACATATATACCTAGTTTACGAATATTGTCAATGGCTTGAAAGCTCTTGGTAAATATTTTTCTAATCTCAAACTTGTAAACAAGATTCTAAGATCTCTTCCAAAAATTTGGGATCCTAAAGTAACGATAATACTATTAGGATCGAGTTGGCACTAAGAGAGGGGGTGAATTAGTGCAGCGGATTAAAACATCGGTTTAAAATTTTTTGTATGTTAAAAACGATCTCGGAAGATAACTTAAAAGCGTATTTGATCGTAAGGGTAGTGAAAGCCAAGTAAAAAGAAATTGAAGCTATTGCAAAGTAAGTAAGTAGCAATAATAGAAATACAAACCAGAATTTATAATGGTTCGGTCGGTGTGACCTACATCCACTTCTGATTCCTCCTCCGTTGAGGTTACCAGCGTCCACTAATGATCTTCCTTTAATAGGCAAAGACCAACCATCTCTTTACAACGCTTTCTCCTTTTCACGGGTTTTGGAGATAACCCTTACAAGTCTCATACCTCTCTTGAATGATCTCAATACTTACAAAGGGAGGAGGAGGACTCTTACACTTTTACAATACTTTTAACACCCAAAGAATTCAAGATTTTGTTCATACTTTCTTACCCTTTTATGTAGAAAAAGTTAAGGTATTTATAGGCCCCAATGGCTTCAGAATTGGAGCTAAAAAGTGTCACATCCCCGGATTTCGGGGTACTAGTAGTACCACCATTATTATTGGGCGATACTATCGCCTGCAGACTAATACTGGGCTGTACGACTACTTGACAGAGCTTTAGAGACCGAGCTCTGACAGTAGCATCGCTTGACAAAGCGGTACCACCGTTTGATAGTATTAACTATTGGTGGTACCACTGCCTAGTCTAGGCAGTTCCACCACCTACAACACTTGGGAGATTGAGTCCCAAGTAGTGCCACCATCGGTCCTAGCAGTGCCACCGCTTGCCATGACTTCAGGTGATGAATGGGCTTGTTCAACCGGCTTAATTCAACCATGTTCCCCTAACTGAGTTAGTGAGATTATCTCCCAATCCTAACTCAACTTAAGGTCTAACTATGATAATTTAAGATATTTAACAAAGCATTCTTGGTCTGGTATGTCAATTGTTCTTTCGGCGAACTTCCAGTGATCTTTCGATGAACTTCCGATGATCTCTCGGTAATGTTCCGGCAGACTTCCGACAAGTTCCTAGACTTCACGACGATCTTCTTGATGAGTTTCGATGAGCTTCTTTGGCAAGCTCCTGGACTTCTTGGTTAATTCCAATAGAACTTCCGACGAACGTCTGGTCTTCCGACGAACTCTTGAACTCCCAACGAAATCTCGATCTTGACTCCGACATAATATTTGCTTTATGTTTTACTGCTATTGTATTTAATCATGTACACTTATCTCAACATATATATTAGATCAAATAATTTATCAATTGATTTCATTATCAAAATCCAAGATTCAACAAATAAGTCTTTATGAATAAGCAGGATGAACAAGATATCGTGGTTTGAAATAAGGCTAGATCAGTGGCTAAAGGTTTTAACCGAGAAGAACACTAAGAAAAAACCTTTGCTCCTATGATAAGACTTAAAGCCATAAAGATATTCCTTACCAATAAATATTTTAAAAATTTTAAATTATTTGAAATGGATAACAAAAATACTTTTCTTAATGGTTTTATTTCCGAAGAAGTTTATGTTGAGCAACTACCCAGATTTGAAAATGTTCTTTTTCCAAATCATGTTTATAAGTTATCTAAAGCTCTCTATGGGTTGAAGCAAACCCCTAGATCTTGGTATTATTTTTGGTTCTACAAATGAATATTATTTATTAAAAATATTTTTTATTATTTAAATTTATGTTGATAATATTATTTTTTATTCTACAAATGAATCTTTATATGAATCATTTATCAAAAGCATGAGCCAAGAATTTAAAATGAGTTTAATAGGTGAATTGACATTTGTCTTAGGATTACAAATTAAGCAACTAAGTTATGAAACTTTTATTATTCAAACTAAATATACTTTGGATCTACTAAAACAATTTTACTTAGACAATGCTTAGACCATTAACACACTAATGAGTATTTTTACTTAATTAGATATAGATAATGAAATATAATGCTTTGATTAAAAGACTTGTAGAGGTATGATAGGTAGCTTACTATCTTACTATAACTAGACCTGATATAATATTTAGTATTAAACTTTATGCAAGATTTTAATCCAATCTTAAATAATTCATTATAAAGTAGTTAAAAGAATTTTTAGATATTTAAAAGGAACTTCTAATCCAGGATCATGGTATCAAAAATCTAAAAAATTTGATTTAATTGTATATGCTGATGTTGACTTTGTAGGATTCAGAATAGATAGAAAAGTACCTCTAGAACATATTAGTTTCTAGGTCACGTACTTGTTTCTTAATCTTCTAAGAAACAAAATTCTATTATATTATTTACAACCGAGGCTAAATATGTAGCGGCAAGTATATACTGTGCATAAATAATTTGGATGAAGAATACCTTGGATGATTATGAACTTTATCTAAAAAACATCCTTATAAAATGTGATAATACTAGTGCAATTTGTTTAACAAAAAACTCTATCCAACACTCTAGGACTAAACACATTGATATTAGATATTATTTTATTAGGGATCATGTTAATCATCATGATATACCTTTAGATTTTATTGACACAAAACATCAATTAGCAAATATTTTTGACTAAACTATTGAATAAGAAATAATTTGATTTTATTAGAAGAGAATTATGCATATTGAATCATTCAAATGCATGAATCATTCAAATGGATCATTATCTTAATTTCTCGTTGTTTGTGTATTCATGACTTATATACCCATCATCAAATTGATCTCTCATGACTTAAACTTATTTTTGATATTAATATCCTTATATGATATCAAAATAGTTTTACAATTGATATATTGATGTAAAGAAGAAAAATAGCAGCATAAATTATACATATGATCTTTGCAATGAAAGTCACTATGATTTTTATTAAAAAATATTTTAACTTAAATTTAAAGAGTAGCATTGAAAAGTTATTATTTTTTAGATTTAAGTTCATTTTAAAATGACATATAGACAAAAAGAGTATAGTTAAAACTCCTTTATCAATGTTAGGATCCCTTAGGATCTGTTTATTTCCTAAGTTTTTGAATAATATTTATTGAGTCTGTTTAGTTCAGTTAGAGTCGGATAGAGTTTATTTAATATTTATTTATTATTAAGAGTTCAAGCCCTGGTGGACTCTGGGTGGAACTCTATAAATAGTGATGTAAACCTTTCTTTTCAACAATCAATCATTGAAATATTATTCTAGTCTGTAGACAAACCCCGAGAGGTCGCTCCCCTCGAAGCGATCAAGGAGGTCGATCTCTTCGAAATGATCATCTCCTTTTCTCCCCTTTTATCTTACTTCTTTTACGATAAGACTTTAGGGTCTTATCAATTGGTATCAGAGCGATGATTCTTGCTGCAGTTATCTTCATCTTCAAAAAAAAAAAAAAAAAACAAGAGATAAGAAGAAAAAGCCGTAGCCACGCACCCCTACTTCCCCTACTTCCAGCCAACCCACCCACCGTCACTACTCTCCGGCCAGTGACCGACTCTACCCTGCTTCTTAGCCAGAGTCCACCGCCTCCCACCTAAGCCACCGCCGCTGCCAGGAGACGACGCTACCAGCGTCCCATCCCACCGTAGCTCCACTCCCCTTCACCACCGCTATAGGGCAACCAGTTCTCCACCGCCACTACTGCTCCCTGGCCACCAACCTCCCCCTCTCTAACACCGTCGCTACTTCTCGGATAGGGTGACTTACCTCCCCACCACCGCCCCTGCTTCCCCTCTTCACCACCGCCGTTGCAAGGCAACTCCTTCTCCACCACTGCCACTGCTTCTCGGTCGCTCAATCACCGCCGCCTGCCTCCTAGCCGCAACCCTAGCTGTCTTCCCTTGGGTCGCAAACGCAGCCGCCGGTTGCCTCCCTCCTCGCGACGACTGAAACATGACAACTCACCGATTGCCCTTATTCCTAGCCGTGCTACCACCACTTCTCTTCTCCACCATCGCCTCCCAACCGAGCCACCACCGCTGCCAGCCACCATGCGACGACTGTCGCTCGCCTCCCAACCATCGGTCCCCTTGCTCTGCATCCATAGTGATAGAAACATAGAAACTCATTGGTTGCCCTTGTCCCCAACAGTGACACCACTGATTCCTCTTCTCCACCGTAGCCTCAACCCCGGCCACTTCAACGCCACCTCCATCTTGCTTTGCCTCCGCTGCCGCTGCTGCCAATTGCCATCACCATAGACTCAACTTGGCTATTCGACAATCACACCAACTCATCTTCTCAACCTTGGCCGCTTTAATGCCGCCCTCCCCCGCCGCTGCTCCCGGCCAACGTCTCCCAGCCGTGACCCTCGCTGCCTCCTTCTCCACCGCTGCCCGCCTCCTCTTGGGTCGCAGCCGCTCGACCTCTCCTCCTCGCGGTGACCAAAATAAAGCAACTTTGCATTTTTCTACTGTAGCCACCGATCACAGTAGTTCCCGGCCAGCAACCACCGTCGGCGTTGCTCCCGACCAACGACTAACCCCTCATTCTACAGCAGCCGCCCTCCATTAGCACATGTAACAACTGCATCAAGTAAGCTGCCCTGCCTCAACCCTAGCAGTGCATGCACACTGATTCCTCTTCTCAACCCTAGCCGCTTCAACACCACCTCCCGCTTGCTTAGCATCTTCTACCGCAACCATAGGTTGCCACCACCATAGCCTCAATCGGCTGCTCGGCGATTTTCCCCTTGGGTCACAGCAGCTGTAGCAATATCGACGTAATCGCCTTCCAGCCCTTAGCACTCTCCCCCCCACGCAGCGATAGAAACAGGGCAGCAACTCTTCCTCCAACGTAGCGACCGTAGCATTGCCCTCAGCATCTACCTCCTCGACAACTTCACATCGACAATGCTGATGCCCTTGACCAGACATCAAAAATAAGAACTGGAGATTGCAGATTAGTAGTCTTATGCAATGGCCATTGATAACTCAGTGAAAGCACAAAGGGAAGCGTTGGAAATCAGAATTGAGAACTAGCTACAAAAAACTCTTAATGATTTAAAAAAAACCTACTGGAGAGTCTCAGCAAATTTCAACAAGATGAGAGCTCAAGTTCTACATTGCATAGATATGGAAATATAAGAAAAGGGCCCCAAGATTGTGACATAAACTACTCATGTATTAAGGTGGAATTTCTGAGATGGGAAGATGGAGATCCGACCAGTTGGATCTCTAGGGTAGAAAATTTTTTCTATTTTCACGTAACTATAGAAGAATCCAAGGTGAAAATAGCCTCAATCCAACTAGAGGGAGATGCAATCCAGTGGTATGATTGGTACAAAACTTGCCATAGAGTTCTATCGTGGAAGCAATTTAAGATAGGACTTTTTATTCACTTTGGGCCATCTAAATATGAGAATGTTGATGGACAGCTCACCAAAATTTGTCAGACTTCTACAGTATTAGAATATCATAGCAAATTTGAATGATTATCAAATTAAGCCAGAGATTGGTTTGAACGACAACTTGTGAGAACATTTATTGAATGACTTAATCCAGATATCTAGTGTGAAGTTAAGGCTCATCAACCATGTGCTATGATAGCTGCGATCTCATTCACATATCTACATGAGAAAAAAATTAGTAGGGAAAATCATGGAAATATAAGTGACAATAACCAGATAATCAGCAAGCCACCTGCCCCATCTATTCCCAACCGAAACCCTGACTCCTGAAGACTAACCCAAGAAGAACTCAAGGAAAGATCAGAAAGGAGTTTATACTATGATGAAAAGTAGAGTATGGAGCACCGATGTAAATAAGGGCAACTTCTGATGATGGAACCAATTGGAGAGGAACCGGAAGCTAAGACTGTGGACTCCGATCATGAAGGTATAGATTCTAATGAAGATGTTGGACCTACCATATATACGATGCATACATTAACCCGCTACTCTAACCCGCAAACTATAAAAGTTGGCAGAACTCTGGAACATCAGCATGTTATAGTTTTGATTGATATTGGTAGTACTAACAATTTTATGGATAGTGAGACTATTGATCGATTGGCCCACCACATTGAAGATATGACAGATTCGAAGTAAAGATCACTGATGGACAGATTTTAACTTGTGATAGCAAATGTTCAAAGATAAAATTGATTATACAGAGTTAGGAGTTTCTTGCAATAATTATTACACTGAAAGACTGACCTATTGCTTACATTATCAAAAAGTGGAGACCATACTTACTTGATTAACAGGTTATGATACGTTGCAGATAGCCTATGACTGAAGTGCTGAAAGAGAAGCTCCCCGAGTTTGATACTGCTCAACCTTGAGGACAAGGCTGATTTGAAGAGAGAGGAATTATTAGGATCCTTTTATTTCTTAAGCTTTCGAATAATATTTATTAAGTCTGTTTAGTTCAGTTAGAGTCGGATAGAGATTTATTTAATATTTATTTATTATTAAGAGTCCAAGTCCTAGTGGACTCTGGGTGGAACTCTATAAATTGTGATGTAACACTTTCTTTTCGGCAATCAATCAAAGAAATATTATTCCAGTTTGTGGACAAACCTAGGAGGCCGATCATCTTGAAGCGATCAAGGAGGCTGATCCCCTGAAGTGATCATCCCATTTTCTCCCCTTTTATCTTCCTTCTTTTACAACCAGACTTTAGGGTCTTATCAATCAATTGGTTATCATCATCAAAAGAGGGGAGATAGTTAAATCCTATATTTTGATGATGAAATTAAGTAATGAGTTTATAGACTAATAAGCATTTGAGATAAGTGACATAGGAGAAACTTCAATAATGGACTTGAACTATCGAAAGACAAATCGTTGAAGTAGGAGAATTAGACATTGGGTTAAAAAGCATCATGTCAGAGATTGGACATCAGGATTGGCCGACGTGCTGGAGGATGGACTTTGTGCCATGAGTTCGAGCATCGAGCTGGAAGGATTGGGTATTGCACCAAGAAGATCAAATGTTATGGGAGGTTCAGACGAAGTGTCGGATGAACAAATGACATACTGGACAACGTGCTGAAGGCTTTATGATTATTATTATAGTTGTTAAGTCTTGATCGAAATTATTTAGAGTCTAATTGAGTTGGTTTTGGGGCGTAACCATACCGACTTGATTAGGAGTCCATTAGGCCTGAATCAAGGTAGAATTGGGCATATTGGAAGGCCAATTTAGTGACTTTAGGTTGGGCTGGGCGGTGGTACCGCAAGGCCCAGGTTAGGCTGGGTATAACCACCACCTAGGCCTTGCGGTACCACATATGAGCTGAAAAGTACAAATTATGTTTCTCTAAGAATTTCGACCATAGTATTGCCAGTGTTAGTGGTAGTACCACCCAAGTCTGTAATAATACTACCCAAGCAAGTGATGGTACCACCAGAGCCTAGGTTCCCAAGCTCTCTATGGTGGTAGTACCGTCCAGTACAAGCGATAGTACTACAAGTACCCCGAAAACTCAGGAATTTAAAATTTTGGCTCTATTTTTGAAGTAATTTAGGGTCTATAAATATCCTACTCATGCTTGCTTAGTAAAAGCATTAAAATCTTGTGATTTGAAGTGTGTAAACTTTCTTAAAAGTATCGAGTGTCTTCCTCCTTAAGTTTAGAGGTCACTCTAAGGGAGGTGTGAGGTTTTCTTATAAAAGAAATGTGTGAAAGTTCTCTCCTAAATCTACGAAAGGGAGAAAGAGTTATAATAAGGATAGTTAATCTTTGCCTATTGAGAAAAAGATTGGTAGTGAAAGCCGGTGGCCTCGAGGGAAGAGGAATTGAGAGTGGTGAACGTAGGTCAGGATGATCGAACCATTGTAAATTTGGTTTACATTTCTCTTTATGTTTTTCCTTACTATTACTAAACGATTTAGTTGCTCACTACCCTTACTCACATTCTAAGTTAAACTCATTTTTTTGATACATTTGTTTTTATCAAAATTTTTTAAATTTAAACTTTATTTCAAATCAAAATTTTTCGATATGTGATTTAGTTGCACCAGCCCCCCCCCCCCAATGCCTTTACGATCTTAACATCATCTTGTATGGTGCCAAAGTTAAAGAGAGTTTTGAGGCACATGCACATAATCTTGACAAAGTAATTAATAGAGGGACTAAGGTGACTCAAATTACAGAGATGAAGTTGGGGTTGAAAGGCCTTGACATAAGAGAAGAGATTGTGGAGGTGAGTACTCTTGAAGAATATACCATAGTATTATCATTCAAGTTTTGTAAAAGAAGTTGTGCACAGCGGAGAATATTTTAGATGCAAGAGTCCAAAATATAGACAATGATGTACTAATTTTAGCTAAGTCGATGGACTTCGAGAGCTGTTAGGCAATGGATTATCCTAGAGTCATGCTTTGTCCGTGTGTGACTTGAGAGTAGACGGATAAATGTCAATTGTCAAAAGAGTAAATACGATCAAAGGTGGTAGAGATCTTGCGATGTGTTGATAGAGGCCATACAATGGAGAGATTGTATTTCGAATTTATCCCATAAAAATCAAAATACAATAGATATATCATTAGGAGACAACATGGTGCAACAAATCATTGTGGAACAGTTTGAGTTAATGTGACATACACGAGAGAAGTTCTGTGAGGGACATTATCATATGGAGTTATGATTAAGAGCTACTGAGAGCTTCAATTCAGTGAGAAATAAAATAGAGGCTCGTAGGTCCTAATAATAATAATCACAAGTACACACATCATACGGTCAATTATCATCCATCCATACATCAAACATCATATGTACACATCATCATGTATGACTATTAGATAATAATAATAATAATAATTAATTAATTAAATATTTTAATTAATTATTATTTTTTGAAATCAAGGATATGTAAAATTTTTTTTGAATTGTGAGGGGTATTTTTATAATTTAGACAAAGGACAGAATCTAGAATTTTTAAAATTCTAAGGGGCAAAACTATCTTTTACCCAAAAACCCTAAACCCCTACTCCCCTTGCTTGCTGCGGCCGTTGCCACCCTATCGACAGTAACCCTCTGCAATGGGGGGGTGGGGGCGCCATCCCTACAGGTGGCCTCCCCTACGGGCAAGCACACCTACGGGCATCGTGCCCTCTCAGGCTGCTCTACTCGCACTGTAGTGCCCGCAAGCGCTATTGCCCTATGGCACCTCTGCCCGCGAGCACTACTGGTGCTATCGGCCCTTGCAGGCAGGCCGCTTGTGTGGCTGCCTATAGGCTGCTGATTGCAAGCGACTGATTGCTGCTCGTCGGCCACCTGCATGTAGGTGACCAGGCCTCGACCAAAGGCTACAAGCAGCCATTGGCCAACCTACGAGGGCAGCAACAGTTGTTGCCCTCTCTCACTTTTTGCGTCAATGATTTTGACAATAAAAGTCTTCCTAAAACACAACACACATAGTTTAAAATCAATCTTTTTCATGAATAATCTGGTTCTGATACCACTGTTGGAAAATCTAGGGGCCGACATCATATGCGCAGCAGAAGAACAAAAAATAAAATCCCTAATTTCCCATCAATCTGTTCATCATCGTACAAAGATTGATGCATAAAGTCTATGAAACTTAAAAGCCACGTGTGAGATAGATTATGTTACATAGAGAGATCGTATATCCCTGAATCCCTATATATCTTTAGGAGACGGTGAAAGAGGTCAAGCGTCCTCCTCTCTGATGATCTATACAGTAGGGTTATGACGATGTTCCTCAAAAGTCCAAGCCTACTACTTAAGGAGGAGAAGGGGAGGAGAATAGGAGAGGCAACCTAAAAAGGCTATAGCCTATTAACCATTGGTTCCCACTTATTTATAGAGGTTCCCTATCAACTTAACCATAATGGATCTTACCCTATTGGGTATTGGATCTCCATCCAACTACCCAAATCTCTTAAATTAGTGGATCTCTATCCAATAATATATCATTAGCTCTTATTGGATTTTATCCATAGGATCCAATAATTCAGGGGTTTATTGGATATCCAATAAGATAGGGGCTCGGTTGGATATCTCATATTTGAACTTTCACTCATCGCAATGCCTACAATATATGTGTGACCTTCTAGGCCCAATATCGAGCTGGCTGTAAATCAAACTTATTAGAACTCCTTCTATCTCACTGAATTATTATCTCAATAATAATTCACTCGACGCATCGACTACGGACGTACTTGGCCACTATGCCGTAGTCCCCAGACGATATAGGGGAATCCAATCCATTAGATATATCTATCCTTTGTTATCGTATACCTATAGTCTCTCATTCATCTAATATCCCAAAGACCGTATACTAGGCATGGTGTTGTCAAACCCATATGATTTCTGCTCAAGTCTCACTCAAATCGAATTCTCTTGGAGAATTCTTTATCTCTCAATCCAAATGGTCAAACTAGGGATTTTGTCTGAACAAGAATATATGAGACATTCCTCTCATAACACCGAGAGTAGATGATCCTCTATCGACACTTAATAGTCCTCGTAAGGTTGACTACCACTCTCGAGGACCAGTTGTGCTAGATTTGGAACCTCCAAACCTATAAGTCTGGTATCAAAGAGTAGAGTACTCATACAAGACATCCTTGATGTCTTAAGTCTAAGGAACAGATACACCATTAGGACAACAGAATCACTGTTTGATAATAAAACATCATCAACTATCTAGCATTCTGTAAGCGGATCAATCAGTGAACTCATTCTCCAATGAGCACCTGTATTGTATCCCTAGTGTCCCCACACAAGCAGTTATAAGACCAACTGCATCTATCATATAGATAGGTGTATAACACACCAGTCTGTTCGGTTATCTCGATGTCCCTCTCGAGTAACCTATGACCGGGATTATTTAGGATCTGTGATTAAAGGCGAATCGATCTCATTATCGTGATCTCATCATGATCTGATTCACATTGCATAGATCCATGGACATTACAATATATTCAAGCAATAGGTAATATAAAGTGATAAAATATCAAATAATAATAATAAGTAAAAAGACTACATGTCAAGTCACACATGTCATCACTCACGTGATTAGCTTACATGACATCTATGACTAGCAATATGATGGCCACAAACATACATATTCTTTTAAAGTGAATGAAAAAAAGATTATTTTAACTTCATTACAATCTTATGAAATCAGTGCACTAAAGAAAGAAGTTAGTACTTTTATGTCTTATGGTAAATACATGGGTGAATTAAAAATGGATGGTCATGTTTTAGCTCTAGTAGTAGTAGAGGAGAATGAACAACACAAGGAAACACTAGTAATCATGAAACAAATCTTGGAGGAGTTTCAAGATGTTATATCGGAAGAGATTCTACATGACATTCCACATTTGAGTGATATCCACCATCACGTTGATCTTATTCTGGGGGTTGTCCTACCCAATAAGGCAGCTTACAAAATGAATCCTAAGAAGCATAAAGAACTTCAAAGGCAATTGGATGAGTTGGTAGAAAAATGGGTTAATTTGGAAGAGCATGAGTCCTTGTGTGGTTCTAACCTTATTGGTGCATAAGAAGGATGGTTCTTAGAGAATGTGTGTGGACAACCACGCCATCAACAAAATCATAATTGACTATTATTTTTCCATTCTAAGGTTAGACAATTTACTTGATCAATTATATGATGCTTTTATTTTAAGATTGATTTGAGGATGGCTATCACCAAATAAGAATGATGCCTGAAGATAAGTGAAAAATAATATTTAAAAATAGAGAAGGCTTATATGAATGGTTGGTTATGTCATTTGGATTATCTAATGCTCACTTTCATGAGATTTATGAATCATATACTTAAGCCATGTATTGAGACTTTTGTTGTGGTTTACTTTGATAACATATTGGTATACAATAAGATTGAAGATGAGCATATAAATCATCTTTAAGATCTTTTTTATTTTGAGACAGCAAATACTTTATGCTAATTTAAATAAGTATGATTTTTTTACTCATGGTGTTTTTGGGATATGTTATTTCAAAAAATAAAATCATGATATAGTAAAATAAGGTAGAAGCTATTCTTAATTGGCCAACACCTGCTTCATTGCATGATGTGAGGAGTTTCCAAAGCTTAACTTCTTTTTACAAAAAAATTATTAAGGGTCTCTGATTTATTGTTGCTCAAATCATTGAATGCTTAAAATATGATACATTTAAATGGACTTATGAGACTACTGATGCTAAGCTATTAAAAAGAAAGATGATCGAAGCTCCTATCTTAGTATTACCTAATTTTGATAAGGTATTTGAAGTTGAATGTTATGTATCTAATATGAGAATTGGTACTATTTTAAGTTAAGAAGGAAAACCCATTACCTTTTTTAATGAGAAGTAGATTGATATAAGAACGAGATATTCTACCTATGATAAGGAGTTTTATATAATTTATCGAGCTTTATCTCATTGGAGTCAATATCTTCTTGCCAAGCCATTTGTCCTATATTCTGATCACTTTATTCCCTACAACAAATCAAATGATGCATCTCATATTACTTATTTATATTTTAAGGAGATTGTTAGATTGCATAGTATTCTAAGAACTATTATATTTGATCGAGATTCAAAATTTTTGTAATTTTTAGAGAACTCTTTGGAGAAAGCTAGGTACTTCTTTCAATCTCAGTAGTTCACATCATCCACAAACTGATGGGCAAATTGAGGTGACGAACAAAAGCTTGGGAAACTTACGTAGAAGCTATGTTGGTAAGAACATTAAGTATTGAGATCTCATTCTTCCATAAATTAAGTTTGCCTACGATCATTCCATTCATCATAGCATTGGAAAGAGTTCTTTTGAGGTTATCTATGGTGCTAATCCTACTGGTCCTTTGGACTTAATCCCTCATTTTATAACTAAGTAATTTAGTGGAGATACTAATAAGAGGGCTAAGCAGATATTGAAGCTGCATGAGGGTGTTAAAGCAACCATTGAAAAATAAAATGAGAGATACATTTATGCTGTCAACAAACACAGAAAACATATGTAGTTTAATATAAGTGATTTGGTCTGGATTTATCCAAGGAAAGAGAGGTTTCTACTAGGCAAATTTGAAAAATTGAAACAAAAAATTGATAGTCCATTTAAGGTACTTAAGAGAATTAATAAGAATGCTTATGAGATCGAGCTATATGAAGATTATCGAATGTCCCCAACATTCAATATGGTTAATTTAAGTCCTTCTTATAATTATGTTGATGGAACAAATAAGGACTTGAGGAGAAATCTTTTTCAACTAAGGGAGATTGATATGAGAGTACCTAATTTACTACATTCAGCTCGTGTGGATCTTGCTTATCCTATGATATTTTCTATAGCCCACAATATTGTCTCATTATATTTAACCTAGCCCACTCAAATATAACGACTCATAAACATATTTATTAGACAAAATTAAAGCTGTTTTAATGTGCTTTTTGTCGTGACTAAAGAATATATTAAAAGGGTTAGTTACTAGTTGTAAAATACTTAATTTCTTAATTCCCTATGAATGAATGGTTGTTTCATGCACCAATACTTATTTTAGTATTTTAGGATTATAAATGAGTTTATAAATTGATAGTATTGACAGAAACTCTCTTGGAGTTCTATCTTAAACTCGGTATCTCTTGAATAGAGTAGTAAGTATTTTGTTTTCAGTTTTGTATTCTTATTTATCTTCCTTAGGGCGATAAACTTTTTGTATCCCTTTTCATTGTAAACTTTGTTGTGAGCTATTTTCTTAATTTTATTGAAGTATTATTGTGAGTTCATTCTTTTTAATCTGAAGAACTTATTTCAGCAATTACAACTATACAATCAACTTTCTTTCAAAATCCATTATGTATTACCCCGGTATTAAGAATATCCACTTTATTTCTCAATAGGATGTCAACTGAAAGCTCCAATAGATATCTACCAAATTCAAGCGATGTGAAATGTTTGATAAATTGGTGCACAATAAGAAAGATCTTTTCCTTTATCTGAGATATATATAGAAACTAGTAAAGATTAATATAATTCGACCGATCCTACACCAAGGATAGAGTTATTTATGAGTTGAAGTAGTGTTGGTGGATCAAAGTTTGACTACTTAATAATAATAATTAAGAGCAGATAAGAATCAAAAGATGTATTACAATTGAAGCAAAAGATTGAAGATTCAACAAAAGTGAGAAAATATAAGGTTCGCAAAGGTTTCGATGGAGACGTCGAAGAAATAAATAGGGAAGAATGTCATAAACAAATTTGTACAAAGAATGTTCGATTTATTGTTTATATCTTTCAATTTTACCTATATTTTACATAACATATAGGAGGTCCTACAAGTTACACACAATAGAGATAAAATTATGGATTTCTAAAGCTAGTTTGTATTTCAAGCAAAGCAAAAAAGAATATATATATATATATATATATATATATATGAATTGACGAGGGCTTTTATGTCATTTAATTGCCAAAATCTCCAATTTACCATTCAGTGTACCCCATTTGTTCCCCCTATATTCTCCGATCGGCTTCAACTGCCTAATCTGGTTCCTCTCGTCTTCGTCCATCCAATAATTTTCATCAATGGCGACGATTATTGACGGCAAGGCCATCGCCCAAACAATCCGGAACGAGATCGCCGACGAAGTCCGATCCCTCTCCCAAAATTACAACGAAGTATCGATCCGAAACCCTCCGCGCCGTCTCCAGTTCGAGCTCTCTTGGATCGATTTCTGTCGATGATTGATTGCCCTTTCTTTAACTATTTTTGGTTGGAGAATCGCAGGTGCCGGGGCTGGCGGTGGTGATCGTGGGCACGCGGAAGGACTCACTGAGCTACGTGAGCATGAAGCGGAAGGCCTGCTCCGAGGTGGGCATCCGGTCATTCGACATCGACCTCCCCGAGCAGATCTCCGAGGCGGAAGTCATCGCTAAGGTTCATGAGTTGAACGACAACCCAGATGTCCATGGTTCACCCTCGAGATCTGCTTCTCTCTCTCTCTCTCTCTCTCTCTCTCTCTCTCTCTTCTCTCTCTCTCTCTCTCTCTCTCTCACACACACACACACTTTTCCTTTGACATTATTACTCTGGAACTGGCTTAGAGATAGATAAGTTGCTATTGAATCTTTGCAATGCTTCTTGGTTATTTCCGAAATTTTACTCTACATGTGTTGATATGGAAATGACCTTGTGAAAATACAAAGCAAAGGGTGCTAATCGTTTTGTGGCATTGGAACTGGGACGACATTTTAGTTCCTTGTTCGAATGGAAAGTTGTTCTGGTTCTCCCTTGAATATTGTCCTACTTCCTCTCAGTTTGCTGCTAAATTACTGATTCAAAAAGCCAATTTTGCTGTTAGAATGAGTCTTCTATTCGTTTTTATTAGTTTTTTATTATAATGATGTAAAGGGCGAATTTTTGCAAATGGAAAACTAAGCAAATTGTCCTACTTTGGCTAATCAACAAAAGTAAGTTAAAAATGTCTGAAAATTGTCTAGTAAGTGGGGAGGCTCCATTATATTTTTCTTGCTCACTACTTTGTGTTTATTTATATGATACTTGTTTATTTAGAAGGCACCCTTTCTCATTGGATCTGGAATGTGTACTTTAAACTGAGATGTTATTGAACTTTCTGTATTGCTTTATCAAGAGAATTGCTAACTAGTTGAGAAATGCTAATCGAATGCAACGGTCTAGGTGGTTTCTCGAGCTTTTTGGTCTTGAACTTTGGAATAAAGGATAGAGGTATTTGATGTCACAGTTAACAAAGATGATTGAGAAGAAGCAGTTATTTTGTTAAAGTCTCCAATATGTTTGTCATAAATCAACAATGAGATTTGTTAGGTCAAGTCACTCTGTTGCATATTCTAGCTTAATAGAAAGGAAGATAAGGGTTTCTTGAAGATCATAGTAGATGACTTTCCTTTTGAGATATGTGAATAAACCATTTCTACGGAGATGAGAGCAACTATAGTGGGATACATTTTGATAATGATCAGATGTATTTGTTAGTGTTACTCAGAGATATTTAAAGCTCAGATTAAGTTGATGTTGTTTTCTTAAACAAGTTTTGGTACATTATATTGTTTGCATGTCTGTCATCAAATTCTGAGATGTTTGATGCTTCTCTTCTGTTTTTGTGTTTTACAAGGATGAACCTATTGAAACAGCAATGAAACAGAGTTGTGCATGAGTCTTTACATGTTTTTCTTGAGTTGCTGTTGTAAGCATTTGTCTAGGCTTCAAGTGCACAGTTTAACATGAAGCAAAACTCAAATGTTGCACTCAAATAATGTGTTCTAGTAAGGGCTAAGATAAACTCATGTTTATTAGACTATGAGAGATGCAACATTGTAGACCAGAACCTGAATGTTCTGCTTGGCGATTGACCACCTTTAGATCTTTCTTCTCTCATTTGCTCCTTGCTCAATCTTAATTTTAGAAATGTGGAGGAAAATAGTTGGTACCACTAGCCATATTTTGTGAGATAATTTCTTTATAGAGTTTGGTGTGTGTCACTGGAGTGAATATGAAATATCACTTCAAAAAAATTTTCAATTACAGTTGGTAGATTAGCTCCAGTAGGTAGTCTACGACAGTCTCTTGCATTTTGAAAATGTTAATTCACTACAATTCATGATATATTGGGGAAAACTAGTACAACGTTGGTAAGTACAGGTTGTAATTCAAGCAAGTTGGCTTGCTTGATTATTCTTGACTTAAAGGCATTCAATCTGAACCCCATCCATTTGAAAAATGGGTTAGCATGTAATCAATCTGCACTAACTTGTTTGGGTCATGTTGGGACAAGGTTGAATTCAGGTTAAAATTTAAAGTACTATATATGGTCTAAATTTATTTCATGATGCCTTGACATTTAAACTGGCATCGACTATATATACATAGTTTTAGATTACAGATCCTCAACCTCAAGGATTGCTTTTTTACTACACATAAACTTTAGGTTATGTAGGAATCGAAGGTGGGATGTGCATGCCCACAAAGACAGAGAGGTTGATGTGGAACCAATCTTATCTATCTTTTATTCAAATAAATTTGATTAGTTTAGAGATTATTTTGCATATCATAAGTTGTCACATGACAACATATTAAATAACCTGATCGAGTTTCCTAGTTTACTCAAAGAAGAAGAAAATGTGGAAAGAATTTGAGAAAAATCAAATTATGATTATAATCGAAGATTCCAAATCTTGATGGAAGATTTTGTGAAGATTGATCTTTAACAGGATGGAAGTATATCAATCAAGAATATTATCTTCTTTAAAGGGAAGATCAAATCATATATTTGATTTGATTCAATTGTAATTTTTTTATTTTGACGTTTTCCTTTTCTTTCTTGTCCTTAGCCTATGAAAAGGCGCAAAAACATTGTGATGCAAATAAATTAGAAATGGATCAATGACATGAGTTTTTTTCTCACCTTAAGTGAGTGAGTGGTGCGAGGCCACATTTATTTTCTGATGTCATGATTCCATCATCTATATGTGAGATGTGCGGGGGTACGAGGTCTTTATCCTGGGAGTATTATCCCTGAGCCGGAGCAAGTCTGATAGTTATCCCTTTGTTTTCCTATTATCTTTTAGTTAATATCTTCTATTCCTCTTTTATATTCCTTTATTATCAAAAAATATATTCTGCCGCTCTTGTCCTACATCAGAGGTAAAGAAAAAATGTGAAGATTTGAGACCATAAACTTATCTCAGGCAAGCCTAGTCTATATCAAGCCTAATCTATTTCAAACAGGTTTGGTTGTCAGCAATTTGCATTAGTCAACTTAAAATTTTATTGCTTGTGTAGCTTATATATAACAAGACAAGATCATTCTTAAGGAAATTACAAAAAATCCATCTTTCAGAAATGTTCTATTATTCCTTTTTAACTTTTAGAATTCTTGCTGTATGATCTTCTGCACTTTATTTCTGAGCTGCTCTCTATCTGATAACTCTTCATTGTTAATGCCCAGAAGGACTTAGTTGCAATACTTCATGTTTTGCATGGTCTTCCTTGTCTGCCATTTTGCCAAGTCATCTTATATTGAATCATATACCACATCCACTGCATCCAATAAATTGAATACATGACAAATCTGTGGGGGGTTTTCTATCAGTCTGTAATGTCTAATGAGCCACATCAGGCAGCAAATTGCTTCAACATGAACTTTCCTAATAAATGATTATATAAATCAGCTTTGGTGATTTTCTATCAGGACACACTCTGTTTTTGAAGGAATTGCTTTTCGGATCCTCTATGGCATGTCTTCAGCCTAAAATGTAATGTTTTGGTTGTTTGTATAAAATTTAAATATTTGTAGTATGTGTTTATTTTTTAGTATACATTTTGGAGTGACATATGCATTCATTTTTACACTATCTGGATCATCTCAAGTTAGACCTGGAGATGAGTCTTCTCAAATTACACTATTTTTGCCCAGAAAGAAATTCTGTTGGGTCTTAATCTAGTTAATCTCAATCCTTTTCATGGACGTTATGGAGCTTAACTATATTTTATCACATCATGTTTTTCAGCTGACATTTTTTAAATTGATTTGAATACAAGCATTTTTGCTGGATTCTCAGGGATTCTTGTTCAACTTCCCTTGCCAAAACACATAAATGAAGAGAACGTACTGAGTGAAATCAGTATTGAGAAAGATGTTGATGGATTTCATCCTCTAAATATTGGAAAGCTTGCAATGAAAGGTAGAGAGCCATTGTTTCAGCCCTGCACTCCAAAGGTACATTTAATCACAAAAAATCATGAACTAGGTCATCTTATGATATGAAAAATTTTCATTGATGCCCAAGGATTTAAATTTAGGCATCACATTATAACATCCGATACATGCATTTTCCTTTGCAGGGATGTCTTGAACTTCTAACTCGCAGTGGAATCAGCTTAAAGGGAAAAAGAGCAGTTGTAGTTGGCCGGAGCAACATTGTCGGGTTACCTGTTTCCCTTCTTCTTCTGAAAGCAGATGCAACTGTAACCATTGTTCACTCCCGCACTCTTAATTCTGAAAGCATTATTCGTGAAGCGGACATAGTCATCGCTGCTGCTGGACAAGCGAAGATGGTGAGTCTGCCATTTAGTACCCGAAGAAATTATGAACCATATATCGAATGTTTGTATTATCATATAATGCCTTAAAGCATTATGATTGATCTGATAACCAACAAACGAGGGACTCAAGGACAGCCAAATTGTTTAGAGGCTTAACCACTTGTTCTACAAAGGAATGATGTTTTAATTACACAGTGCTAAATGTTTTGTTGTGTCCTTTTTAGATCAAGGGAGACTGGATTAAGCCTGGTGCTGCAGTTATTGATGTCGGGACCAACGCCATTGATGATCCAAGCAGGAAATCAGGTTACAGGCTTGTTGGGGATGTAGATTTCGAAGAAGCAAGCAAGGTGGCCGGGTGTCTGACTCCGGTTCCTGGTGGCGTTGGCCCCATGACTGTTGCGATGTTGCTTAGGAACACATTGGATGGCGCTAAACGTAAAATCGTGCAGTAAACATGTTTTCTTTCTATGGCAATTCTGTTATTGTTGTACACTGCAGAATGGACCGTTTTTAAAGGCTTAATTGCTATTTTCCGTTCCGTGGCTATAATTGTGATCAGCCATAAATCCAAAGAAAAACCATTAGATGGTCACTACAAACTATCAAGTGTTAGTCAAATCTAGGTTAATTTTAATATCAAAAGTCTTATAATAATATTCCTAGTGACATTATTATGCATGGATGTCCGTTCACCTTCTTGATCTAATTAATTTTTATTTGCACTTCTAGATTTCATCTTTAATGATTTTAAGTCCAAAATATGATACATTCATTGTACACTAACTATCAGGCAATAAAAGAAATTGGTAAATTTAGCAGGATTGCTCCGTTTATAATGACAAGATAAAAGGAGCCTAATCATCAGTCAAAATAATAACAGTCAAATGAACATTTGATCTCTAAATCTCAAGAAAATATGATATCGAATTCCAGAATTTGTACTCTTATCTATTTTTTTCGTCTTACGAATTAGAAAAAGTCAGAAATTGTATAAATTATATACGAAACTACGGAAACTAATCGTGTCTTCGTAATATAAGCCGCGTCGTGAAGTGGACACCACCAGCGTTTCTCGGATCCGCTGCGTTTCCCCGCTCGTTTCGCGACTGAAGAGCGGGCGGAGAAACCAGTGCGATCAAGGGCGGAGATGTCGAGGGTCCGACGCAGCGCCGGTCTATTTCATCAGCTATACTCTCTCCTCTCTCTCTTCCTTTGATCATCCCAGATCCGCGTTTCCTCCGAGGAATCTGCGATGGCTCTTCGATTGTTCCCAGGTAATCTGTCGACGCCAGTCCCTTTTCTTCTTCCATCTCCTTGCCACGGTGGTTCTTCGGCGCCGTGAGTTCTTCCGTTCTTGAAGTGTTATTTGATACATTGGAGTCTGGGTAGGGAATTTACGCGGCTTTTTCTCGTTTTCTTTTGAAATATTGAGTTTTCTTTCTTCCTTGATCGGTGATTGTTAAAAACAGCTAGGGTTTTCCTCTTAAGTGTGCAAAGTTGTAGAAATGGTTGTTAGCATCTATAAAAAAGTGCATTAAGAAAGAGAAAACGTCTGATTCAGAAGGAACACCAAGAGAAACCAGTGCTTGATGACAACTGGGTGATTAATTATCAAGAAATGGAGATAATATAGGGCCAATTTTGCGGCAAGAGATTCATAATGGCTTATGTCTATTTCTTTGTCTTGTATATTTGATCCTGGTCTCCCCAGATTGCATACTCATAAATTGAATCCAAGATTGACTCCCATTTTGATTAGTTGTTGAGTTTTATAACACTCTTACCCATTTTTCCAACGATCTAGTTGTACGTATGTTTATGCATTGCCCGAGATGTCCATGAGTGGCTGATGGGTGACATTGAGATCCATGCATGATCACTATGGGTGGTGGGATTGCTGTCTCATGTCTGTTGTTGTGCAGAGGAGTGGAACCCGTTTCCATATTTTCCTAAAGTCAGGGTTCAACACTAGTTTTATAAGTTGATAGTCAGAGAATAGTGCTGATGCTAGGTTAAACACTGGCTTGGCTTCATTATTTTGTCAGTCGCAAGTATTCTTTGCAATCACTTGGTGTTGTTCTTTGCCATCTTTTATCAGCTCATCAATGAAGAAAGACAACATTTATGATGAATATTTGCATTACTGTTTCTTTCTAGGTGCTTCTAAGACAATTTTGCAAGTGGACTCTTCACTTAATTCGAAATCTTTATTATGGAGAGTTCCTGAAGAACCTCAAAGACTCATCTCCTCAGGGGCATTCCAAAAACAATTTCTGCATGTAAAGGCCTCACAAAATACATCATCCTTGACTACTAATGGTAAGTGATGTTCAAGTCCATATGCATGTACAAAAAAAATAAAAATAAAAATAATATATATATATATATATATATATATATATATATATATATATATATGATGTTTCTTGCAGTTAGCTAGTTACACACTAGAACATATGATTTATTATCTGAAGATTACTAGAGAAAAAAAAGTTACTGCATGAAATCAATGATATACTTGAGTGCCTGGATTGTCAGTTTCAGCAAGAGCTAATATATATGAGAATTATACTTGTCAATTTGGAAATTTCATATTATACTAACAAGTATTAATTCTCATGATTGATTAAAATAGCTGATCACTTGGCCCTATTTGCTTCTTTTTGGAAGTTTTGTAACTTACAAATGTTTATATTATAACTTATTAATTAACATTACAACTTTACAAGTTGATAGCCATGTGCAATTCAGACAATCTTGATACTAAACTGTGCTTCTCTAAATGCAGCTGATATAAATGAGAAGAATGCAACTGCAACATTGCAGAAGAAAAATGTTTACAAGTCAACATTTCCTAGTGGATTTCAGGTCAAAGCTTTTTCTGGCTGTTTTTAAATATATTGAAGGGCTTATGCAAGTATGGAGTAATGTAATTCATGATGCATACAAGATGATCCTAAGACTTCTTTTTCTACAGATTTCTATGTGCATTTCTGTTTATGTTATTAAAATCAGATGGAGCTGGTGCTGCACTTTTTAGTTTTTACCACAATGAAATGTCAAATGTGTGTATCAAATATAACCTAATCTCAAATAATGAACATTTGGCCTATCCTTGTATTGATTGACTTATTCTTTCTTGATTGTACTCATTGTTATCATACTTGCATCACCATGATTGTGGAACTTCTGCATTTTCTTTCCATTGCCTGTTTGTGGTGCTTGGTCCTTTTTCTTTAAGTCTTGTCCATTCTTTTTAACAGATCAAATCCCTTCTGATTAGAACATTTATGTGTGCAATTTGTGCATCTCTTTTCATGTATGGAGTATTGTTTTCATGTCTTGATTCCTTAACATATGGGAAGTAAGTCAATGTTGGTTTAATTACTTCCTAGTGGATATTTTATCTTGGATTTTCAATTGTAATGAATGTTCCAATCATGCACGTTGATGAATTACCTTGTGTTAAAACACATATTTTAAGAAGAAAGGATGGAAGGATTGCCAGATTTCCTGCATTCGCTCTCATATTTACTCTGAGAAGAAAGTGTAGGCAAGTAGAGGTTTGATAATATGTCCAGTTGTCTCATGGGTGTCTTTTTTATCATACAAACCTTCAATGGTAAGCTCACTCTTCTCAACTTTTTTTGATGAAATTCTCCTCTCCTGGTCCGATTAGAGAACATTAAGGCTAGAACCTACTGTTTGTGACTACAAGGTACATCATTTTCAGTATAGGATTTCATGGTATTGATGATGGACCAGTTTTATATTTATGCCTTTAAAATTCAACAATGCATTTTAAACCTTTTTATTTGTTTGCTTCACTTGTGCCGAACTTCTCAAACCATACCACAAAAATAATATTTTTGGCTGACAGTTACCAATGACTATGTAACTACATACCTACAAACAATGATGATTTGTATATGCTTCTATAGGATTCTTGTGCAAGTGTAGCTTGTCAAATCCTGTGAGAACTTATATTCTGGAAGTTTCCTTGATGCTACTGTAGCCTATGTTCTATATATAGAGAAAACTTAACAGCTGGAAAATAGAATCTCAATTACTTATTTATATTGAAATTTGTTCATCTCTTATGTCTACTAAGGTATAGGGTGGTGCCTGAATGATGCTATTGGATACTCTTACCATATTTCTGGATCCAGATGCTGCACTAAGTCTGTTATATAGATCATACAAGGATAACTTTCATAACATTATCTTCCTTTTTTTTTTTTTTTCATTTTGGTGGCATAGCACATTATTCATACAGAGTTTTACTTCTTTTTCTTTTTTCTACAATTGTTATTCAATATTAATTTCTATTGTAAGAAACTGCATTGTTCCTTTGACGTGATTTATCAGCTGATTGATGGCGATTCTGTTTTAATACAAAAGAGAGATTCTACAACAAAATTTTCCAATTTACTTCTCTGCATTTTGATACCAACATAAACACTGGTACCACAATTTTGGACATTACCTTTGCATTTGAGGCCACTTCTTATGAATGGATGTGCTCTAAGTTCATGTTTAAAGGATGCAAATTGCTTGAGATAGACTAGTTAATACTAGAAGATTTTCTCTCCTGTGAATATGTTTCATGACTACTTTGAAAATCACCTCAATTGCATATTCCATTGCAGACGCTGGTTGAGGAGGTATGTGACCAGACAGATGTTGCAGAGCTCAAACTAAAGGTACCTTTGACATCTTAGGAAGACAATTCTTGCATCAGTATTGCATTGCACATTCTGATTGATGATCATTATAGCGAGAACATTATCTGTTTGTTGTAAGCCACTTGAGTGCCTAGAAGAAATTCTACATTATGTTATTACTGTTTCCAGAACCTTCTGTTGTTGATTCATGTTTCGTGCTTGTTCTGGAATGGGATTTACTTTTTGGGCATATTACCTTGCTAGCATCATATTGCAACTAAATCTCGTTTAGATTGAAAAACCTATAATTTTGATAATCACAGTTTTATGTTAGGGCTATATGTGAAAGGCGGTTCCATGAATTTTGGAACTTAGAGCTACAGATAACAAACAGTTAGCCGATCAGCATTAAATCTCTAATTATTGCCATGGAATTTTCTGCAGGTTGGTGATTTTGAAATGCTTCTGAAAAGAGACACTGGAAATTCAAAGGCTCCAATTTCAGTTTCAGCTCCTATTGAGTCACCTATTACTGCACCACCAATTCCAAGCAAGCCAATGGTGGAAACTATTTCTTCTCCCTCTCCTGTTGCGGAACAGGAATCTGCTGCAGCAACCTTCAGTTCATTTACCAACACCTCTGCAGCAAAGACATCGAAGTTGGCTGCTTTGGATGCTTCTGGACAGAATGCATATGTTCTAGTATCATCATCTACGGTTTGCATCACTCATATGAGCTGGTCTATTTTCTACTTTTATGTAATGTTCCTATGAAATTTCTTCACAAAAATGTTTGCCATCTTCCCATTTAGGTTGGTTTATTTCAAAGAGGAAGAACATTGAAAGAGAAAAGACAGCCTCCTAGCTGTAAAGAGGTTCTCTGAGAATGCAAATCTCATGGCTTGTTATTTTCTGTAGCCACATTACCAAATAAATTTCTGCAAAATAGCTTCTGTCTAATGATCTTATAGTTCTCGAATAATAGGGTGACATCATCAAAGAAGGGCAAATCATTGGTTTCTTGGATCAATTTGGAAATGAACTTCCTGTTAGAGTGAGTTGCCTTTCTTTACTTACTGTCATGTTTTATGTTTTACTGAAATGCTGCCCATAAATTATTTGCATGGGTATGATGCTACTTAAGAAACCAGTGTGTTCAAACAACTTCATGGTAGTGCATAACACCTTCCTTGATTTTTTTTGTGCAGTCAGATGTTGCTGGAGAAGTATTAAAGATAATCTACGAGGATGGAGGTAAAAATCAAGATCCATTCACAAGAATTCATTTATATTTGATCATACACAAAACTCTGGTTGTGCTTGCTATTTGCTGGCTAGACCTAAGTTGCCTATATCTTCTCGGATTAGAATATGAAAGTCCATGACAACTCTTAATGTTACCCTGTTGATCATTCACCATTTCAATTGATCAGCTGCATACTAACATTCTTGGAGCCAGGCGCCATTGGCCTCCTCCCTTACCAGAAGAGTCCAAATTAATCATAATACGTTAATTAATTTGCTTCTGTATTGGTTATCTTCGATTTTCTTTGGCTATTTCTTTGAATTAATTGCTTGCTACTGTTTCATTGATGATCTAACTCAAATAACCTCTACTCAGATACAAAATAAAATGGTGCAGACATTGCTCAGAAATAATTCCCTTATTCTGCTTATATGTGATTTTGTTCATTAGAGCACGATAATGAATCAAGCATGATAACATTCCTCAACCCTACCCCTTTTCTTAAATATCGGTATGAACATAGTTACTGAGGAGTTTTGTGTAGACATCTCTGTAAAGTTGAGTATGCTAATTTTTTCCTGTCAAACTGAAATTTGCCAATATAGCTGTTGAATCCTTATTGTGATCAGATCCTGATTGACAGTTACAGTTAGGTAATTTGCCAATGTAGCTGTTGAATCCTTATCGTGATCAGATCCTAATCAAGAGTTCCAGTTAGGTAAGGTAAGAATTGGAATAACTCAAGCAGGGCACAATTTTCACTTTTGCCCTTGTGGCTAATCAAACATTCTATCCTTGACCTCTCAGAGGTTCATGATAGAATCTTGTTATTCCAAACACCTCTCCTTAATCCTCTTCTCCGTTATTATTTCTTTTGCCATTAGATATGGTTCCTCACTGTTGTTGGTTGGCAATAGAAAGCAAAAGCAACTCATTAACTGTGCCATTTCTTTCCTCACACTGCTCTTATTCTCTTAAAGCAATAATGATGAACGAACCAATGCCTGGGCCAAAATTACATATTTTACACCACTGCACCAACTCTACTTTCCTTCTCCTTCCTATTATGTCCATGTATATGGAACATACATACTAGAAGCAAGATATTGAAAACTCGAGTCTGTCAAATATGGTCATGCATATCTCTGTAAGTTTGAATGTGAAGATGTAACTTGATTTTCTTGAGATCTGCATCATGCTCAGGTGCCCCATTAAAGACGCATGATAATAAACTTGATCAGGTGTCCCTTGTTGCTAACCCCCCACCTTACTATATTCTCTATACTGCATAGAGAACAAATTTGAACACCGACATCTACTCTCTCTCTCTCTCTCTCTTCTTCAATCATGCTGCGGCCAACAAAATTAATGATTTTCTTTTCTACAATCAAAATTAATGTAAGACCTAAAAATCCTTTTTTTGTTCTCCGCCAGCCAGGATAATGTTGCAGTAGGCCATGCATGTGGCTCTCCAAGCCTTTTCTTTTGTTGCCATTCAAGTTGAAGGCGACACCACTGTCATTGCCATTCACTGACCCCCAGAATTACAGTTTGTAACTTCACTATGAAATAGCTTTTCCATTTTAGTTTTCTTTAATAATATGGACTCCAACCACTTGCGAAAGATGCAATTCTCTTTGTAACAGTTTGACATGCAGTAATTTCCTTGCAAAGAAGATCGTACCAGGAAAACGTAAATATGTTAAGACTTTAAGATATATAGTTCAAACAAAAGAGAATCTTAATGTTATTGTTATGCAAACATATGCTTGAATGCCACCAACTAAAACATTTAACAAAAAGAATGAATGAAACGATGTTCTTTATTAGCTTCGGAGATTGTTGGTACTGATACCCATACATGAACACAATTTTCATGCAAGTTAACTTAGTCTCGACTTTGCCTGCCAATTAACTTAAGCTATCTTCTAAAGAAACCCACGAGAGAAACATTTAGGTCAAAGATGAGGGCTGACAGGAAGAGACTTGCCATGGATTCAGGATCACCAGCTGAAATAAATATCGCATTCATGGGAAATGACGATTGCTGATGTGTTGCACAAAGGGATAGGGAGTGTGGCTGAAAGAGGGCCATTTATAGTTCAGAACATCCCATAATATGGTTGACGGCTTCGCTAATGTGTTGGATTTTCCAGGAATGCTTTGGGTGTTGGAGAAATGAGTGAAAAATTTGAACTCTCCTGATTTTGTCAATTACACACTTTTGGAGGAAGAAATTGTAGATGGAAACACAATATAATTAAAGTTCTAACCACTTTGATGGGATTGTCTCTGTTTGGCCTCATCTTGTGAATGTGATTTTACTTACAATGTCATTTTCATGTTTGTATTTCTTGTAAGCATATTTTTGTGCTAAGTTGTTTACTAGTATTTGTCTGCTAACCAACTTTCTCCCCTTACAGAAGCTGTTGGCTTTGGTGACCCACTTATTGCCGTTCTGCCATCATTCCATGGGATAAAGTGAGTCAATTTTAGTGAAACTCTCCTACGCTGACATTTTTTTGATGAGGAATTCATTCAAGAGTGCTTAAATCTTTGAATCCTTCGTAGTAAACCTATAATTCTAAAGTTATTTTGATTGTCAGAACCAATATATTTTTTTCAGATCTGGGATATGATGTTTCTTTTTGTGTACTGTTGAGTCATGTCATGATTTTTCAGTAAAGGATATCAATATATAACGCCATAAGAATTCACTTGTCACCCTCATGTCTCAAATTCTTTTACCATTCCTCTTTTTAAGTTGAAGTTTTAAGTTGAAGCTTAAGACTATGGTTCGATTTCTCTTTCCACTGCCCAGAATACATGTTTGTGAGTTTATGATAAGCTGATAATATGATTATTCATGAATCTCGAAGATATTTATGAACACATGTTGGTGAGTTTATGAACATAAATATATATCTTTTTGCACAAAGATTAAAAAAAGAGAATTATAGTCTCTGCGGCTGAAATTCAAGTTTTCATTATTTATTTCCTCTACAAAATGTTTGACGACCATGGTGTCATCATCATAGTTAAGTCGCTCTTTGTTTCCAGGTAGGATGTCAGTTTTATCTCTATAAATATAAAGGTTAATTTATATGCTAATGCACAGACCAGGGAGGGTTTCAATTTTACCAATAGAGATGGAGAACTGTTTTCATGACTTGTGACAAATGAACAATAATTTTAAACAAGGATGTCAAGAGGTAAGAGGTATTTGAATTCAATTTTAATAACATTTAATATGCGGCATTCCAAATCACAAGCACGCACGTAACTGTAAGTTGCTTACGTGCAGACAACTAACTGCTTGCAAGTGAATTACCTATGGCCCCAAAAGGACTCTTCCAAACTTGTTATGATAACTTACACATACACACACACACTTTTTTTTTTTTCTTATTTCTCTGTACATATTTTCGTTTCCAATAGTAACTTAACATTAGCTCAATCAGTAGTAGATGGTGTGAAAGTCGGATGCCTACTCCATAGTCTATGGCCAGCTATGGTTTTCTATTCTCTTTTAAGATTATACCAACCATCTTCGAGGTCTTTTATCGTGCGATTTGAGACCACCGTATTTGTATTTGGGTTTATGGTTAGATATCCAGAACGATTATACGTTCATTTCGTTAAATCTGAAAACAAAATTCTTTTATGATGTCATTCCGAATGATGAAAAAATATTATCCGACAGGTGAGATATCGATCGTTTGACGATGAGACGTGATGGAGTGCCGAGAGTCTTTCACTTATCATCTCTATTTCAATTATTAAACAACTTACAAATTTAAAATAATTTTTTATTCTCTCTCATACCACTTATATTGTTCCAATTATAATAAAGTGGTCTAACACTAGATGAGAGTAATGCAGTGCAGCACTAAAGACGCGTGATAATAAACTCGACCAGGCGTCCCATGTTGCTAACCCCCCACCCAACTGCTTTATTCTCTGTACCGCGAAGAGAACAAATTTGAACACCGACATCTACTCTCTCTCTCTCTCTCTTCTTCAATCACGCCGCGGCCAACAAAATTAATGATTTCCTTTTCTACAATCATTTCTTTTTTTCTTCTCGCCTTCTTCCTCCGGTTCTCGGCCAGCCAGGATAATGTTGCTGTAGGACATGCATGTGGCTCTCCAAGCCTTTTCTTTTGTTGCCATTCAAGTTGAAGACGACACCTCTGTCATTTTGTCAAGCGGTACAACTGTCCCTGACTCCATCACAGACAGACTCAACCCATGCTTTCATCCGTTCGCCACTTGTTCTTCTCAACATCAACATGTGTAAACCCCATACCCCAGACTGCTTACAACAACATTACATCAATGCATCAATATATATATATATATATATATGCACGACGACTGGACCGGCTAAAAAAATTAGGCTGAAAGGTCACTGCCGTAATTTTAGATGACATCGGAGTCCAAACATCAATCCACCTACCCTTCTTAGATGACTCCCCCGCACGACCATATATAACAACTGGAAAGGGTGCAAAGAGGGGAAGAAGCAAAGCGATCGAGATGGCGAGATCTTCGGCAGCTCCTTCTCTCATGTCTCTCGGCCTCCTCCTGGTCCTCCTCTCGGCGGCAGCCGCAGCCGCTGCGTCGGGGGACGAGCTCTCCCTGGGGTGGATCCCCGTTCGATCCGGCTGCAGTGGGAGCGTGGTGGAGTGCGTGGCAGGGGAGGAGTTCGAGCTAGGGTCGGAGGTGACCCGCCGCATCCTCGCCCGCTCCTACTACATCAGCTACGCCGCTCTCAGGCGCGACAGCGTGCCCTGCTCCCGCCGTGGCGCCTCCTACTACAACTGCCGCCCCGGCGCCCGCGCCAACCCCTACTCCCGCAGCTGCTCCGCCATCACCCGCTGCCGGCGGTGAAACAAGATCCGATCATTCGGTTCGTCAGACGTGGATTGATTTGTTCTTTGTGGTGTTACGGAATTGTAAACAGTAGGAGTTCCCCTTCTTCATTCGAAATCCGTTTGTAGACATAAACCGTAAGACTTTGGATGTTTTATTATTCTATCTATAAATATATTGTAATAAATATTATTGATCAAAGGGGATTGAAATGCCATTAATTTTCTGCCTGCTATGGTGATGGTGTGTGTTCGCATGCAGCGTCGAGGAAGAGACCTCCACCATGACACGAGTGATAGCCAGGTTGTCTTCAGCTTGCAGTGAACTGATGACGACCCACGTGGTCTATCATCACGGGCAGCAACATGTTGGGGCACACTATTATTTCCGAGTCGGTGATGTGTTCTTAGATGCGGTGATGGGGGCCTCTTTAGGTTGGTTGTACAGCTCAGTGGTCTTCACCCTTGATGCAAGGATCGGTGCACGTTACCCGATAGCGTGCGGCGCAGAAAGCCGCTAATCTTGCGCCAGTCGCGTGGTTTCGTCGGACCATATTTCGCGGGCGGCGCGCATTGTAGCGCGTTATTTGTTTGGAGAGAGTCGTTTGTTTTTGGCGCATTGTAGCCGACACAGCTGTCTTTCGTCCGTCGATCTCCTTGTCGTGCCCCCACGTCGCGGTGTTGGCCACGTTGTTGCGTCGTTTAGACGGACACGCGTTTTTGTGTGCGTTCACGGTAGCACGTTAGCCCGATAGGACGATCTTTTAGTCCATCGGTGTTTCCGGCGCAATAGCATAGCCGTTGTTTTCTTGAATTCCGGGAAGTTGTTTATTTTTCCCAAAAACACTTTTTTATTTATCATAATATGTGAAATGTTCATATGATACAGTAATTGAACGATCATTAATTATTCTTATTTATCAGAATGTCTGAAATGTTAATGTGATGTAGTTGAATAATATAACTAATATAGAAATCTTTTTATTTGGTTATTTTTATTTTTAAATCAATAAAAATATTGTATCTATTAAAATACTATTACTATTAATATAGAAATCATCTTATTTGGTTATTTTTATTTCTAAATCAATATATATTTATTTTTAAATCTTATTTTAATTTAAAAATATTATAAATTTATTCAAAAAAATACTTTGATTAAGGAATCAGATTGGTAGAGTTTTATCATGAAAAACATTACAAAATGGAAGCACTAATTGATAAATATATAAAACAATACATCTTAAAAAAAAAAATATTTAAAACACAATTCTATGCGTACGTTAGCAACATTCTACATTATGTCTTGTTAAGTTAAACAAAACAACTAATTATGGTGGAAAACATATGTAACACATAAATTCAATCAGGATTTTATTTGGTCAATTCTGAGTAAAAAACAAGGGCAGCTAATTTCTTCTTGAGTTAAACCAAAATACTCATGGTGGAAAACATATAGAAGATAATTCAATCAAGCATGGCAAACCAAGATTGAGTTTGATCAAACTAAGAAAAACGAGGGCGAATAACTTTGATTATTTAAGCATGGCATACCTTTTTTTTTTTTCAAGGTGACAAAAGTGTCACCAAGTAACTTTTCCCCCTCTTTTTAAAATATATTCATTTCAATCAATGCATTCACTTAATATAATGACATATCCAAAATAAATAATAAGTAATATAAATTAAATAATAGGGTGAATTCTTGAGAAAAAAAATATTCTTTTCATGAGGTACCTCTTTTCATATTTGTAGGGTGCCATTACATTTTCATAATTCTTGAAATAGTCCTGATATGACATAAGAATATTTTTTTTGTTTTGATTGATCAGTCTATACATCGAACTGAACCACTGATTTTGGACTGATCTACGTTCTCGATTATAGTGTTTTTAAATATATTTATAGTATTTTTAGAAATATTATACTTGACCCACGAATCATCCTATTTGTTTACTTTTGTATCTAAACCAATAAGGAGAAATATCTGAATTCCTATTTTTTTATTTGAGTTTGTTTCAATTGGATTTTTAGTTTATTTGTTTGGGCTACAATGTTTTATATAGCCCTTAAATGTTTCGATGAAAGTATTGGAAACATTAAGCCTATTAAAAATTACTTTAATTAATAATATTTTAAATAGTATTTATGTGGGAAGATGAAGATACTTATGAGAATATTAAAAGGAGAGGTCATCCGTACGTAAACGACATTAAGAGGAGGGGGTGAATTAGTGCTTTCGTAAAATTATGATTTAAAAAATTTTGTTCGATCAAACCGTATCAGAAATGTGTTTAACATAAAAATGTTCTAAGAGTAGTGATAAGTAAATCAATTTGTAATATGAATGAAAAGCATAAACAGAAATGTAAACCGATTTATATAGTCGTTCAATCGTTCCGACCTACGGCCATCGACTTTCACTACCGATCTTCTTTTTAATGGACGAAAATCAACTATTATCTTTATAACTCTTTCTCATTTTTACAGGCTCAGAACCTTTACACCTTTTTTTTATAATTAGACATCACTCGTCCTTTAGAAAACTTCTAACTCTAAGAGGAAGAGACTCACTAACTCAAGAGAGATTATAACTCTTTTTTCTCAAGTACTTATTTTTCTTTCTACTTTTTTTCTTGCTTACCCAAGCAAGAATAACTGAGATATTTATAGACCTCAAATGACTTAAAAAATAGAGCCAAAAAATATCTCATCTCGGGTTTACAAGGCACTGGCGATACCACTGTTTATGCTGGGTGGTATCACTACTTGCAGCACTACCAACTGGAGGTACCACCGTCCAATTTGGGCGACACTACCACTTGGCACCCTTGAAGATTGTGTACTAGCGGTACTACTACTAGTCTAGGTGGTACTACCGCCGGTCTGGATAGTACCACTGCCTGACATTAGCGGTACCATCGTTGGGTCTTCTAGAAAATGTATACTTCATACGTTTCAACTCATAGGTGATTCCACTGCCTGGTCTGGTGGTGCTATCGCTTGACCTAACTCTGGGTCATTGAATGAGCCTTCCAATGGGCCCAAATCAACCCCACTCAAGCTCAATGAGCCCCTAATTGAGTTAGCATGCTGACACCCAAAACTAACTCAATTAAAACCTAGACTATTTTGATCTAGACACATGATTACAAGCATGAATCCTATATTATCCAGTATGTCATTGGTTAATTCGACGCTTCATTTGAACCTTTAGCGTATCGTCCTCTCCTTCAACGTATTACCTAATCCATCGGCATGTTGACCTCCTACAATATCCGATCTTCTTGGTGCAATGTTCAATCCTTCTTGCAATTCTTTGCTTCTCTTAAGATATGCAAGTTTGTAAGTTTTTGCTTCTTCTTGAAATGTGCAAGCTAGCAATTCTTTCTCCCCTTTTGTCATTATCACAAAGAAGAGAAAAATATAATAGTACAAAATCTACATCAATATTCAAATAATCATATAAAAGATATCAAAGATAAGTTTGATTTGATGATGGGGTTTACATGTTATAAACACAAAAAAGTCATATAAAATAAATAAATTTCAAGTTGTGAATACTGAGAAATCAAGAGAAAAATCAAGATTCATTTAGATAAATTTTCTCTATGGTAAATAGCAAAAAGAAATCTTAGGAGATAAAATGGTAAATAATCTTGATTCATACAAGAGAAATCTCAAGTCATGAATTCTTAGAAATCAAAAAAAAATTTATGATCTATTTGGATCATTCTCCTCTTTAGTAAATAGCAAAAAGAAATATAGGAGAACAAATAATAAATCTCAAGTATCAATTGAAGGATTTGGATAAACTCATTCAAATCAAATAATCAAAATCACTTTTATAGTTCAAGAGATTCATCAATCTCTTATTGAAAAATTCGATAAGATAAAGATCGAGAAATTTTCAAGAAAAATATATTTTCTTTTTTTTTTTATTTCAATTTATGCGATTGATTGCAAATAAGCATGCACATGTCTTTTATGTAAAATTCATGCATCATCATTTAAAATCAAAAAATAAATTTTATCATGACAATCATCAAGATTAATAGTATAACACATTAAAGCATCTTCAATCAATAGATTTGATTTGTTACAAATAATTCTAATTCCAATAATCTTTTCTTTATTATTATTGTTTTGGCTAATGAGCTTTGTGAAGTGTGTTGGATCTCTGGTCATATGTCTTGAGTATCGACTATCAAGATATTATCTTTTGCTCATAGCTTTTGATTGTAGACATTTCTATGAGAAAGATAAATTTGTTCTACATACAAATTTAACTTTGGGGTCCTCATGATTAGATCTATCTATCTTGATTTTTGGCATTAAGTCATTCATGATTTCTTTAGAAACCCAAAATAATTTATGCAAGCCATACTTTTTAAATGAACATTTACAAGTATAATATCCATATTTACCATAAAAATTACACTTAACTTTAGGAGAAACATGTAATGTGGATCCTTTAATAAATATAGTTGGCTTTTGTTTGTTTATGTTTAATGATTTGCTACCAATTTTAAAATTTTCTAATATTTATTGTAATGCCACATTTTCCTTTTCGATTAAGTTCCTTTTCGATTAAGTCTAACTCTTCACATTTAGTATAAGAGGTTAATATACAATTACCATACTCATTTTTTAAAATTTCAAATTTACAAGAGAGAGAAGCATGATTCTTTTTTAGCAATTTATATTTTTTTACCAACTAATTTAAATTCATCATACAAATCATGAAAATCATCAAGTAATTCATTGTAAGGTAAATGGATTTTGGTTGAGTCACTTATCTCGTCGTTGAGAGCTATAAAAGCGTAGTTTGTCATTTCGTCTTTATTGGTTTGTTCCTTGTGCACTCGATTCGTCCCAAGTGGCCTTGAGTGTTTTTTTCTTCTTTAGCAGCTTCTTCTTTAGTTGTGGACACTCACTTTTGAAGTGCTTTGGCCTTTTGCATTCACAACAAGTTATTATATCCTTTTTAAATTTATTTTTATATTCTTGTTTTATGAACTTTTTAAATTTTCTTGTGAGGAGTTCTATGTCATCATCATTGAGCTTTCGTTCGAATAGTCTTCTTTTGTTCTAAGTATAATATCCTTCATATTATTTGGAAAGTTGTTTTCATATTCATCATGTGCCTTGCAAGTCATTTCATATGTCATTAATGATCCTATGAGTTCTCCCTTAGAAAACTTCAAACTTTAACAGGAAGAGATTCACTAACTCAAGAGATATTATAACTCTTTTGTCTCAAGTATTCTTTTCCCTTTTTACTTTTTTTTTTGCTTACCCAAGCAGGAATAATTGGGATATTTATAGACCCCAAAAGACTTAAAAAATTGACCAAAAAAAGGTCTCATACCGGGTTTCCGAGGTACTGGAAGTACTACCGCCGGTAGCACTGCTAATTAGCGGTATCATCGCCCGGTCTGAGCGATACTACCGCTTGGCACCCTTGAAGATCGGTGGTATTGTTATTAGTATAGGTGGTACCACCACTTGACACTAGCAGTACCACCGTCGGGTCTTCCAAAAAACGTACACCTCGTACGTTTCAACTCATAGGCAGTTCTACCGCCTGACCTAATGGACCTCCCAATGGGCCCAAATCAACCCCAAATCAGGCCTAATGGGCCCCTAATTGAGTTAGTATGATTATACCCAAAACTAACTCAATTAAGACCTAGACTATTTTGATATAGACATACATGATTACAAGCATAAATCCTATGTTGTGCGGCATGTCATTGGTTCATTCGACGCTTCGTCCAAACCTTTGACGTATTGCTCGATCCATTGGCATGTTGACCTCCCACAACATCCAATTTTCTTGGCATAATGTCTGATCCTTCTAGTCTGATACTTGAACTCATGACATGAAGTTCTTCCAACACGTCAACCAGCCCTCAAGCCTGACATCTAATCTTCTGACATGTTCCACTCCAACCCAATGTCTGATTCTTCCTGCTTCAATCGATTTATCTTTCCATAATCGAAGTTAGTCCCACGTCACTTAAATACTGATTAGATCATAACTTCATCAATTGATTTCATCATCAAAATATGAGATTCAACAGCCTCTTTATGTTGGACGATTATCATGCGCTTGTAACACCTTCATCAATGTACCATTTTGTCATGGACCTGTACATATGGTATTTGATGTAATACTTATATATATTTGTGTCTTTTAATTTTGTTTATGTTTTATACAACATATAGATGGCTTACAATAGACTTGGCAGCCCTATTTGAGTTAGCTCTTGTGGTCATTTTAGTCCTATAAATATAGGTTATATAGTCGTCAAGCAAAAATAAAATTACCCAAAAATAAGTCATCCAAGCAATCATTTTGGAAGTTTACTAGCTCTGTAGAGTAATACAGAGTGTCAATCAATATGGCACCCATGAGCTATCCGGGTGGCACATGGTTAGATGAGCATTTTGAGTAGGGTTGATTCGTTATCTTGTTTCACAATATGTCTTGTGGGGACTTTTGGTCATGGTGGTCCATCTTAGACCTCTTATCATACGACAATTTAGAACTTGTGAAGTATATATTTATAATTTATATTTTTTATCAAGTATTTATCGAAATATCTACTTGTGGGATCTCAAATTAAATGTTTCCTTTAACCTATCTTCGTTTTAAGAGATCATAAGAGATTTCAAGGGAGGTTGATCCTTTGCGGATGGACACAACTTAAGCAAAACCAACTAAATATGTGATAGATAGTATCATAGTGGAACAAGTATACTTAAGAACACTTGACATGTAAACATGGGGGATATAGCAGGGTTGTGTTAAATCCCGGATTTTGATGATGAAATCAGTTAATGAGTTTATAGACTAATAAGCATTTGAGAAAAGTGATGTAAGAGAAACTTCGATCATGAAAAGGCAAATTATTGAAGTAGGAGAATAATATATTGGGTTGAAGAGCATCATGTTAGAGTTTAGGCATCGGGCCAGAAGGATCAAGCATTGCGCTAATAAGATCAAATGTTGTGGAAGGTCAATATGCCGATGGATCAGGCAATACACCAAAGGAAATGACGATATACTAGAGGATTGGATGAAGTGCTAGATAAACATATGATATACTGGACAAAGTAGGTTTCATGATTGTAATGGGTAAGTCTTTATCGAAGTCATCTAAGTGTCTAATTGAGTTGGTTTTCGAGCGTACCGATGCTATCTTGATTAGGAGCACATTGGGCCTTAACCAGGGCTGAATTAGGTATGTTGAAAGGCTAATTTAGAAACCTAGAGTTGGGCTAGGCGGTGGTGTTAAGATCGAGATGGCACTAAGAGGGGGGGTGAATTAGTGCCACGGATAAATCATGTCGGTTTAAAAATCTCATTCAATAAAAAATGCTTTGATAAAGCTTGTATAGGAAATACTTAACTTTGAAAGCATACAAAAGTGTGTAATGATAAAGTAAAAACAAGTAAGGTAGTTTGCAGTAAAGGTAAATTACACAAATAGAAATGCAAACTGAGTTTTATAGTGGTTCAGTCGTCGTGACCTATATCCACTCCCGATTTCTCTTCCGTCGAGGCTACTGGCATCCACTAATGGTCTTCCTTCAATAGACAAAGACTAACTACCCTTTTACAACCCTTTCTCTTTTTCACAGGTTTACGAGACAACCCTTACAAGCCACTCTTTTATAAGTAGTCCCTCGCACATCTCCCTTAGGACTAACTCTAAGCACTAGGACGAGGGAACTCAAAGTTTTGGCAGAGTTTCCTCAGTTTTTATCTCAAGAATTCTTGCTCCTTTCTTGCTGCCCTAGTGGGGTATTTATAGGCCCCAAATGGTTTAAAAAATAAAGCCAAAATTTTAAATTTTTAGGTCTTCCGGGTACGGGCGGTACCACCGCATGCAGCTTGACATTGGGTAGTACCATCACCCAGTCTAGTGGTACCACCACTTGATACACTATCACTGGGCGGTACCATCGCCTAGTCTAGCGGTACCACTGCCTAACAGCCTTGGAGATCGAGTTTTTCAAGTTTTCCAACTCATAGGTGGTTCCGCCGCTTGTTCTGGTGGTACCATCACTTGACCCAACTTTTGGGTCACTAAATGAGCCTCCCAATAAGTCCAAATTAGTCTAAATTAATGCTAGTCATAGGTGCCCAACAAGCCAATCACGTGAGTGATGACACATGTGATTTGATACAAAATCTTTTTGCTTATTATATTTTAGCATATATCACTTTATAACTATTGCATATATGCACATATATATTGTGATGTCCTTGGATTTATGCAATGAGAATCGGATCGTGATGAGATCACGAAAATGAGATCGATTCACCTTTAAACACATATCCTAAATAATCTCGGTCATAGGTTACTCGAGAGGGACATCGTGATAACCAGACAGACTGGTGTGCTGTATATCCGTCCATATGATGGATGCAGCTGGTCTCATAGCTGCTCGTGTAGGGACACTAGGGATATAGTACAAGTGCTCATTGGAGAATGAGTTCACTAATTGATCCGCTTACGGAATGCTGGATGGTTGATGATGCCTTATTGTCAGACAGCGATTCCGTAGTCCTAGTGGTATATTTAGTCCTTAGACTTGAGACACCAAGGATGTCCTGTATGAGTGCTCCACTCTTTGATACCAGACTTATAGGTTTGGCTGTCCCAAATCTAGTACAGTTGGTCATTGGGAGTGGTAGTCGACCGTACGAGGGCTATTGAGTGTCGATAGAGGATCATCCACTCTCGGCGTCATGAGAGGAATATCCTATGTGTTCTTGCTCAGACAAATCCCTGGCCAGGGTCATTCGGGTTGAGAGAGAAAGAGTTCTCCGGGAGTATCCGATTAGAGCGAGACTCAAGTAGAAACCATATGGGTCTGACAGCACCATGCTCGATATACGGTCTTTGGGATATTAGATGGATGAGGGACTATAGGTACACGGTAATTGAGGACAAACAGGTCCAATGGATTGGATTCCCCTGTATCGTCCGAGGACTACGGCGTAGTGGCCTAGTACGTCCGTAATCGATGAGTCAAGTAAATTATTACAGAGATAATAATTCACTAAGTTAGAAGGAGTTCTGACAGGTATGACTCACGGCCAGCTTGATATTGGGCCTAGAGGGTCACACACATATGGTAGGCATTGCGATGAGTAGAGGTTCGGATCTGAGATATCCGACGGAGCCCTTGTTTTATTGGATATCCAATAAGCCCCTGAATTATTGGATCCCATGGATGAGATCCAATAAGAGCCCATGAGAGATTATTGGATAGAGATCCACTAATCTAAAAGGCTTGGGTTATTGGATACAGATCCAATACCCACTAGGGGAGGATCCATTAGGGTTTAACAAGGGGCCTCTATAAATAGGATGGATTCAGAGTCTCATAGGCTAGAGCCTTTGCTTGCCTCTCCTATTCTCCTTCCCCTCTCTATCTCAGAGCAGGATTAGAGTTTTGAGTAGCGTCGTTGCAGCCCTACTGTGTGGATCACCGCTAGAGAGGAGGACGCTTGACTTCCTTCACCCTCTCCTAAAGATCTGCAAGGAAACAGGGATATACGATCTCCCTAGGTAACACAATATACTCTATACACAGTTTTAAGTTTCGTGGATTTTGCGCGCCAATCTTCGCACGACGACGAACATCTCTTTGGGAATCGGGGATTTTGTTTTTCTTGTTCTTTCGCTGCACATGTGATGTCGCCCCCAAGATTTCCCAACAATTAAGATCCAATTGGCCCCTAATTGAGTTAGCATGATTACACCAAAAACTAACTCAATTACCCCCCTGAACTACTTCAATCTTAGACAAATTATTACAAAGCATAAATCCTTTCTCCGATATGTCATTGGTTTATCTAGCGCTCGTCTGATCCTTCGACGCATCGTCCTCTCCTTTGGCGTATTGCCCAATTGGCATGTTGACTCCTGTAACTTTCGATATCCTTAGCACAATGTCCGATCATTCGGCCTGATGCCTGAATTCATAGCATGAACCCTTCTACCAGTACGTCGACCGATCCTCCGGCCCGACATCCAATCTTCTGACATATTCACTCTGGCCCAATGTCCGATTCCTCCTACTTTAATCAATTTGTCTTTCCTTAATTGAAGCTAATCATACGTCACTCAAAACACAGATTAGATCACAAACTCATCAATTGATTTTATCATCAAAATCCGATATTCAACAATCTCCCCTTTTCGATGATGACAATCAATTGATGACGGAGTTTAAACTAAACTCCCCCTATCAATATACCATATTGAAATAAGGTATCATTCAAATAAATGATGACCTTTTAGTCCAAGTTGAGACTATTTTAATCACATCATATGCAATATATCATATGCATCATCGTAATAAAATCATGAGTATTGCATGCATCATTCCAAAACATAATGTATATTTTTAAAATCATTATTACATGAATGATCATCATACATAATTTCAAATTATCATTTTATGTATAATATGCATAATTATCATCATACTTTCTCTCCCTTTGTCATCAACAAAAAGGAGAAGTGCATTTAGCAAGTTTTTTAGATATACAAGTTTTACAACATACAAGCTAGCAACAATTTTCAGTTATACAAGTTTACAAATTTAGCTTTCCTTTTTTTTTGAGATAGCAAGCTAACAATTCTTGGTGATGTTCAAGATAGTAAGTTCTTTATTCTCTTTTGAGAAGTGCAAGCTAGCAATTTTTGAAACATACAAGTTCTACTTCATTATAGAACATGCAAGCTTAGCAAATTATACATCATTTTAGAACATACAAGCTAGCTAGCAATTTGGCAAGTGTTCTCTTGAAGTATGAAGACTAGCAAGTTTTTGAAAAGGAATGCAAGATAGTAAATAGCAAGCTAGCAAGATAGCAAGATAGCAATGCATCATTTTAGAATATGCAATCTAGCAAGTTTTACCTTTCTTTGAAACATGCAAGCTAACAAGTTTTAGCTTTTTCTTGAATTGTGCAAGCTAGCAAATTTTATCTCCCCCTTTATCATTGTCAAAAAGAAGGGAAGAATATAATTTTATAATTCTTTTTCCTTTTATATCAATTTTTATATTTTGACAAAGATAAATTTAAAACAAATGTGATGAGGTATACAATTTATGAATACAAGGGAGTATCATAAATAAATCATGTCATGAAAGATATAATATCAAATATCATTTGAATACCAAAATACATGATTAATTTTGGCAAATATCTTCTTTTGTAAATAGCAAAAAGAAACATAGGAAACGATCTTGATTTAAAAACAACACTCAATTTATAAAAATCAAGAAATCAAGATAATGATCCCAAAAATATATAAGAAGAGTTTATGCATTTGGGAGATTTAAGTTTATCATTCAAACTAGCACTTTTTTGTTCTTTTTTGCAATGTGCAAACTAACAATTTCCTTCTTTTTTTACAACAATAATTCAATAATATCATAAGATATAAAAATCATAAATATTTCAAATCATGATGATATCAAAATGTCAAATTACATTATATCCTACCATGCATGATCATAATTTCTCATTTGTATGCATCAACATAATATCATAAGTATTTCATGCATAATTTCATATCATCACATGAAAAATATCAAGAAAAAATAATTGGGTGATGAGATATATACTTCATGAATACAAGGGAGACATGAACTAAATTTCAAATTGTGAATATCGAAAAATCAAGGGAAAATTATGATTCTTTTTGGATGACTCAAATAGCGAAAAGAAGAATCATAGTAAATGATCTTGATTCATAAAAAATCTCATGTTATAATTCCAAAAAAACATCAAGATCATGTTATAGATAAGACTCATTCAAAGTTAAATCATCAAATCATCAAAATTATTTTCAAGAGATTCATAAAAAAAGATAGATAGATTCATTAATCTCTCCTTTTTTTTATCAATAATTTAATTATATCATGAGATATACAAATTATAATTACAAAGGAGTCATATAAAAATAATGACATGAAAGATATTAATATGAAAGATCAATTCGTAAATGATTTATCTTGACAAATCTTATTTTTAGTAAATAACGAATAGAATCATACGAGATCAAACAAGTCTCAAATTATTAATGTCAAGAATCAAGATTTGTTTGGATAAATATTCTCTTAGACAAGTAAATCACACATGAATCAAGAAAAATATTTTATATAAAATACATCTCAAGTCACAAACATCAATAAATGATTCGATTGGATATATCATCTCATTATTAAAACAAATCATATGAAAAGGAATCCAAAATCATCATCAAAATCACTTTTCAAAAAATTCAATGAAAGCAATGTAGATAGATTCCTATCAGATTAAAGATAGCTTAAGTTCTTTTAGTTCCAAATTTTATGATTGATTTTATATTCAAGTCTTTCATACAAAGACTATGCATCATCATTTATAATCGAAAAACAATATGAAAATCATAGAAATCATCAAGCTCAATAAACCATAAATTACCCAAAAATCATCATTACTTCAAATCATCATGCATAATTATAAAATCGTCAAGCATGATTTCAAAACTCTTTGACATTTTCATTACATTATTACATCATTATGCATCATTAAATTATCAAGCATGATTTTATTAAACATGAAGTATTTTTAATCAAAATCATTTTATTTGTTATAGTAATATATTTTCTTTTTAAGTGGATCTAACTTTTCATGCTTAGTGCTAGGAATTAACATACAATTGTCATTCTCAAATTTTTAATTATTATTATTTCAAAATCACTAGAAAGAGAAGAATGATAATTTTTTTAATTTTTTTTTTATTTTTTTACAAACAAATTAAAAAATAACTCATGAAAAGCATCAAGTATTTTCAAAATAAGATAAAGGAGATTCGTTTGAGTTATTTACCTCATTGTCGATAGTCATCAAAGTGAAGTTCACCACTTTGTCTTCATTGGTTTGCTCCTCATCTTCGGATGCACTTGTTTCATCCCAAGCCACCTTGAACAATTTCTTATTCATTGGTAGCTCCTTCTTTTTAAGTTTATTTTTATTTTTGATTCTTGCTTTATGAAAATTTTAAATTTTATTGTTAAGAGTTCAAGATCATCATGATTATCATTATCACCATCACTTGAGTTTTCTCTCAAGTGGTCTTCTTTTGTTCTAAGTTTCGAATCCTTCCTATTCTTTTGTTCTAAGTTTCAAATCCTTCATATTCTTTGGATGGTAGTTCTCATGTTCATTTTGTGCCATACAACTCATTTCATAGGCCATTAAAGACCCAATAAGTTCTTCAATCGGAAAATGGTTCAAGTTCTTCGATTCTTGAATAGCCGTTACTTTAGGATCCCAATTTTTAAGAAGGGATTTTAGTATTTTGTTAACAAGTTCAAGGTTTCAAAAACTTCTACCAAGTGCTTTTAAACTATTGATGGCATTCATAAAACGGGTATACATGTCAATAATAGTTTCGCTTAGTTTCATATGAAACAACTTGAAATTATGCATCAAAAGATTAATTTTAGAGTCTTCAACTCTACTACTACTTTCGTGTGTGATTTCAAGTGTGTGCTAAATATCGTGCGCAATTTCAGATATAGAAATACGATTAAATTTATTTTTGTCTAAGGCACAAAACAATAAATTGAGATTCAATGAAAGCAAGAAAACTCTTATCTGAGTTTTCCAATAAATGTAGTCCGTCCCATTAAACATAAGAGGACGAATGATAGAGTGACTATCTTAAAATCTGAAAAGAGTCATTTCTCTTAGGTGTTAAACCAAACGAGAAATAACATGGCTCTGATACCAACTATTAGGATCGAGTTGGCATTAAGAGGGAGGGGGGGTGAATTAGTGCAGTGGATAAATCATGTCGGTTCGAAAATCTCGTTCGATAAAAAACGCTTTGATAAAGCCCGTATAAGAAATACTTAATTTTGAAAGCATACAAAAGCATATAATGAGAAAGTAAAAACAAGTAAGATAGTTTATAGTAAAGGTAAATTGCACAAATAGAAATGCAAACTGAGTTTTATGGTGGTTTGATCGTCATGACCTACATCCACTCTTGATTCCTCTTCCGTCGAGGCTACTGGCATCCACTAACGGTCTTTCTTTAATGGGTGAAGGCCAACTACCCTCTAACAACCCTTTTTCCTTTTCACGGGTTTAGGAGACAACCCTTACAAGCCATTCTTTTATAAGTAGTCCCTCACACATCTCCCTTAGGACTAACTCTAAGCACTAGGAGGAGGAAACTCAAAGTTTTGATAGAGTTTACTCAGTTTTTATCTCAAGAATTCTTGCTCCTTTCTTACTGCTAAAGTGGGGCATTTACATGCCCTAAATGATTTCAAACATGGAGCCAAAAATTTAAATTTTTGGGTCTTCCGGGTTCGGGTGGTACCACCACCTACAACTTAACACTAGGCGGTATCACCGCCCAGTCTAGCGGTACCACCCCCTGACAGCCTTGGAGACCAAATTTTTCAAGTTTTCCAACTCACAGATGGTTCCACCGCTTGACTCAACTTTTGTGTCATTGAATGATCCTCCCGATGAGCCCAAATCAGTCCCAATTAAGGCCCAATTGGCCCCTAATTGAGTTAGCATGATTACACCAAAAGCCAACTTAATTAGCCCCCTAAACTATTTCAATCTTAGACAAATGATTATAAAGCATGAATCCTTTATCTCGCTTGTCAATGGTTCATCCGGCCCTCATACGATCCTTCGGCGTATCGTCCTCTCCTTCGGCATATTACCCATTCAGCATGTTGACTCCCACAACTTTCGATCTCTTTGGCGTAATGTCCGATCCTTCGGCTCGATGCCTAAATTTATGGCATAAAACCTTCTGCCGGATACGTCAACCGATCCTCCATCCCGATGTCCAATCTTCTGACATGTTCACTCTGGCTTAGTGTCTGATTCCTCCTGCTTTAATCAATTTATCTTTCCTTGACCGAAGCTAGTCCTATATCACTCAAAAAGTAGATTAGATCATAAATTTATCAATTGATTTCATCATCAAAATCCAAGATTCAATAGGTGGTACTGCCCAAGTAGGCGATGGCATCGCCAGAGCCTAAGTTCCCAAGCTGTCAAGCGATAGTACCACCAAAACAAGTGATGGTACTGCTAGAGATCAGGTTCCCAAGTTGTCAAGTGGTAGTACTACTCAAGCAGGTGATGGTACCACCAGATCCCTGGTTCCCAAGCTCTATTAGGTGGTAGTACCGCCCAACGTAGGTGATAGTACCGCCAGTACCCTGAAAACACTGGGATTTAAATTTTTGGCTCTATTTTTGAAGCCATTTGGGGTCTATAAATACTCCACTCATACTTGCTTGGTATAACAATGAAAAACTTATGATTTTAAGTATGTAAACTCTCTTGAAAAGTATTGAGTCTCTTCCTCCTTGAGTTTAGAAGTTAGAAGTCATTTTAAGGGAGGTGTAAGGACTTGTTGTAAAAGAGAGGTGTGAAGGTTCTCTCCTAAGCCTGTGAAAAAGAAAAAAAGAGTTATAATAAGGGTTGTTAATCTTTACCCATTAAAAAAAAGATCAGTAGTGAAAGCAGATAACCTCGAAGGAAGAGGAATGGAGTGGATGTAAGTCCGGACGACCGAACCACTATAAATTTGGTTTGCATTTCTCTTTATGCTTTTCCTTGCTATTACTAACTTATCTAGTTACTCACTACCCTTACATTCTAAAGTTCAACGCACTCCCGATATGCATTTATTGATTAAAATTTTTTAAATCGAAACTTTATTTTGAAAGAACTAATTCATCCCTCCCTCTTAGTGCCTTTACGATCATAATAATTGGTATCAAAGTCTAATTCTCTCAGTTGGTTTAATATACAAGAGAGATTAAATGATTTTTTTTAACAATCAAGAGGGTCACTCTATCACTCGTCCTTTTATATTTAGTGAGACAGGCTACACTTATTGGAAGACATGAATATATATTTTTTTAATTTCTATGGATTTTGATTTATAAAATATCATTGAATATGGTTTTTAAAAATCTTCTAAACTAAAGAATGAATGGAATGATATTAAGAAGAAAATATTTTTTTAAAATACTAAAGCTATGAACGTTTTATTTTATGTTTTAGATAGAAATAAGTTTAATCATGTTTTTGTAACCGTTATTATTAAATATTTTATTTAATAATAATGTAATTATTCTTATTAAATTAATCATTCATTATAATAATTTTTTATTTATTATGTTTTAAATACTTTAGTTTTTCATTCTAAATATAACCATTATTATTAAATATTTAATATCATTAAATTCTTCATTATGGTCCAAATGTTACAAATTTGAATTAATTCTTGAATGTTATGAGTTGGTGATAATAAATGTTCTTGATGGGAGAACATCTATATATACGAGAGTTTTGGTCCCTGAACTTAACATCTCTTTCAAGTCCAAAGGATTTTCTACACCATCTAAAGTAAGAGTTCTGAGCCAAAAAGTGCTAAAATTCAAGAAGAAACCATTACTGAAATTCTTGACAACAATAGTTGGAAGTACACAATTTCTTTTCCGCATTAGTTTTTCTTATGTTTCTATTATAATGGTTTAGAAACATATTTTGGTATCAAAAATTTTGAACATTTAGTATCAAGCCAATTGACCTCTGCCTTGATACGAAAGAGTTTTCATTTTTATACCATGAATATGATTTGATTTTGATTTCTTTTTAAAACTTCTTGATATATTTTATGTTGAAAATCATGAGGATATAACATTTCAATATTTTTAGTCAATAAAATGCTCATATTATGGATGCATATTTGGTTATATTAATTCATGCTTATGAGTCAATTTTATATGTCCAAAATGTCTAGTGATCTATATAATCTTAATTAATTAGGAATTAGCCACAACATCCTTAATTAATTAAAATTATATATAAAGTTAAAATAAGGATCACATAAGCAATTAGACATCATATTATGACTGATTATATTTAATATAATAATTATTATCCCATGAGATCTTTTATAATATTCAATATAATTAATCAGGATAAAATATTAGATTATTTTCATAATTTACCTACAGGGATTATGAATTAGAATATAATTTGATAGTTTTATCATAAAGACCATTTGAATCTATTTGAATTAAAAATTTAGTCGATAGGCAATTTTTATGTTATGAGATTCATATTAATGTAAAACATGTAATTTAAACTATTAAGCCTCAAATTTTAACATAAACATGTTTGATTTTATATAGTTTCTCAAACTGTTAATTTCTCGGATATTCGATGTGACATTCCCGAACTTAGTGGTGATAACTATAAGATATGGAAGGAGAGGATTCTCCTCCATTTAGGGTGGATGGATATTTATTATGCTATTAGGAAAGATGAACCGCCTACAGTCAATAATACCGGCACTCCAACAGAGGTCGCATTATATGAGCGATGGGAGCGATCCAATCGACTCAGCGTGATATTTATCAAAACTAAGATAACTGCTGACATACATGGTTCTATTGACCAGCATGAGAAGGTCCGAGACTTACTACAAGCTATCGATGAGCAATTCGTCACTTCGGAAAAGACACTAATAAGTACCCTAATAATGAAATTCTCATCCCTTAAGACTCACCAACATAAAGGGTGTGCGTGAGCATATAATGCAAATGCGAGATATTGCGACTTAACTTAAGAAACTCAAGGTTAATATATTAGTACCTTTCCTGGTGCACTATATTCTAAACACTCTTCCACATCAATACGAGCCTTTTGAAATTTCATACAATACACATAAGGACAAATGATCAATCAATGAATTAATGACTATGTGTGTTCAAGAAGAAGAGAGGCTAGTGATGGAACTGGGTGAGAGTGCATTGATGGTAACCACTCGCGGGAAGAATAAAACTGACAAAAATTAAGCCAATCAATAAGCTCATTAGTAGGGAAAAGGTAAAATACCATCCCAAGCTAATATCAAGAAAGAAACAAAGTATTTCTTTTGTAAAAGAAAGGGACACATGAAGAAGGAATGTATGAAATTTCAACAATGGCTTGAAAAGAAAGGTAAACCAATCTCGTTTGTGTGTTATGAATCTAATATGGTTAATGTTAATATTAACACCTAGTGGATTGACTCTAGATCAACAATCCATATTGCAAACTCTTTGCAAGGTATGCAAAACCTAAGGAAGCTAGTGGAAAGTGAGCAAAGCATCTTATCAGGTAATAAGATAGACTCACATGTGGGCGCAATTGGAACATGCATTTTAACTTTAAGTAGTGTTTTTGTTTTAAAATTGGAAAGGACCTTTTATGTACCAAGTTTTTCACGAAACTTAATTTTTGTTTCTAAGCTCGTACCAGTTGGGTATTCTTTTAATTTTCAAGACACATTATTTCGTTTATTATATAAATCTGATTGTGTTGGGAAAGATATTTTGTCTAATGGTCTTTATCGTATTTTCTTACAAAATGATGACACTCAAAGTTCAATGCATGTTCATGTTGACACTAAAAGGTGTAATATTAATAAGGACTCCTCTATGTTATGGTATCGGAGATTAGGACATATCTTCATAGAGAGAATTAAGAGATTAGTTCATGATGGGGTACTTAGTACTCTTGATTTTACTTATTTTATAACTTGTGTAGACTGTATTAAGAGAAAATAGACTAATAAGTCTAAAAGGGGTGCTAGTAGGAGTTCAGACATATTAGAGATCATTCATACTGATATATGTTATCCAGATATGGACACACATGGTCAAAAATACTTCATCTCCTTCATATATAATTATTTACGATATATGTATATCTATTTGCTTCATAACAAAAATGAAGCATTGGATGGATTCAAAGTCTTTAAGGCTGAAGTTGAGAACTAATGTGGTAAGCAAATTAAAATTGTGAGATCAGATAGAGTTAGAGAATATTATGGTAGATATACTGAAAATAAACAAGCACTTGGTCTTTTTGTTAAGTTTTTTTCAAGAACATGAGATTGTTGCCCAATACACTGTGCTTGGTTCTCCAGACCAGAATGATGTTGCAGAAAGAAGAAATCGAATATTATTAGACATGGTGCAGAGTATACTTAGCAACTCTAACCTTCCTAAGTTCTTGTGGACTGAAGCACTAAAAATGAGTGTGTATATATTAAACCAAGTTCCAACCAAGGCTGTCAAAAAGACACCATTTGAATTATAGAAAGGTTGGAAACCGAGTTTACAACATATATGCATTTGGGGATGTCCGCCTGAGGTTAGGATATATAATCCATAAGAGAATAAATAAGACCCGAGGACTATTAGTGGGTATTTCATTATATATGTTGAAAAGTTCAAAGGTTGTAGGTTTTATTGTCCATCTCACACAACTAGGACTGTGGAATCAAGAAATGCTAAATTTCTTGAGGATGACATGATCAGTGGGAGTGATCAGTTCAGGAACATAGTTTCTGCACATGATCATATAGAATCTCAACCTTCTATATCAAATGATAGATTTGTTATAGTTCATAGCACTCCTCAAGTATAAACTAGTGCTAAACAACCAATCATTGAAATTTCATAAGTTGCTAACAATATTTTAATAGATCAAGCAGTTCAGGAATTACAACAAGCTCCTGAACAACTAGTTGAACCACAAGTTCATCAGAAAAATATTGGTACAACATTAAGAAGATCTACTAGAAATAAAATATCAGCAATCCCTAGTGATTATGTTATATATCTACAAGAATCTGACTATAATATTGGAGCCAAAAATGATACTGAAACCTTTTCATAAATCATGAGTTACAAAGAATCAAATTTATGGCACGTTGCCATGAAAAAAGAAATGAATGCCATGAAGAACAATGAAGTCTGGGATCTTGTAGAGTTGCCTAATAAAGCAAAGGCTATTGGTTGCAAATGAGTCTTTAAAACCAAGAAAGATTCATTAAGCAATATTGAGAGATACAAGGCAAGACTTATTGTAAAAGGATTTACTCAAAAAGAGGGAATCGATTATATGAAGACGTTTTCTTCCATATCTAAGAAAGATTCTCTTCGTATCATTTTAGCATTGGTTGTTCACCTTAAGTTGCAACAAATGGATATGAAAACAATATTTCTTAATGAAGATCTAGAGGAAGAAGTTTATATGAAACAACCTGAAAGTTTCTCCTCTAGTGTTGGTGAACACTTAGTTTGTAAGCTTAAGAAGTCTATATATGGTTTAAAACAAGCCTCCCATCAATGGTATTTTAAAGTCTATGAAGTGATTTCTTCATTCAGATTTGTTGAAAATCCCATAGATCAATGCATATACTAGAAGATCAATGGGAGTAAAATATGTTTCCTTGTTTTATACATAGATGATATTTTTCTTGCAACCAACGATAAGGGTTTGCTGTATAAGGTGAAACAATTCATTTCTAAAAATTTTGACATGAAGGATATGTGTGAAGCATCTTATGTCATTAGTATTAAGATCCATAGAGATAGGCCTCGAGGCATTTTAGGTCTATCAGAAGAAACCTATATCGATAAACTTTTAGAAAGATTTTGGATGAAGGATTGTTCACCAAGCATTGCTCCCATTGTGAAAGGTGATAGGTTCAATTTGAACAATGCCCAAAGAACAACCTTGAAAGGGAATCAATGAAAAATATCTCATATGCTTCTGTCATAGGAAGCCTTATGTATGCTCAGGTCTGTACTAGACCTGATATTGCATTTATTGTAGGGATGCTAAGTCGATGTCAGTGTTATCCAAGTATGGACCACTAAGAGCTGCAAAGAAAGTGATAAGGTATCTACAATGAACCAAAGATTACATGCTTATGTATAGACATATAGACAATCTAGATGTGATTAGTTACTCAGATTCAGACTTCGCCGGTTGTGTTGATTCTCGTAAATCAATATCAGGATATATTTTTATGATGGCTGGTGGAGCTATTTCTTGGAGAAGCTCTAAACAGACCTTGATTGCTACTTATATAATGGAAGCTAAGTTTGTCTCCTATTTTGAGGCTACTTCACTTAGTGTTTGGCTTAAGAGTTTCATTTCTGGGCTTAGAATCATGGATTCTATTTTTAGGCCATTAAGAATTTTCTATGATAATTCAGCTGTTGTCTTTATAACTAAAAATAATAAAAGTGGAAGTCGAAGTAAACACATCGACATTAAGTATTTAGCCATAAGATAACATGTAAAAGAAAAGAAAGTGGTCATTGAGTACATTAGCACTGAATTGATGATTGCTGATCCTTTAACTAAAGGCATGCCACCTTTGAAATTCAAGGATCATGTAGAGAAAATGGGACTTGATTCCATTTTGTAATGATATTAAAACTATTATATATTATGATATTTTCTCATTCATGTGCACATTATTTTAAGAAAATATATTGGTATTGGACCAAGAATAAGCATAAGGTTTATTTATTAAGTAATATTACCACATTAAGATTAAGAAACTAAATGCATCGTGATACATAGATGATAATACTCGCTCTTAGAGGACTTATCGCCATGATTTATGTATTTATTTCTTAAGAAAATTGTTCGATAAAAATTAATTCAAATTATTAAGCTAAACATATGGACCAAGTAGGAGAATGTACTCATTATTATTAAATATTTTGTTTAATAATAATGTAACCATTCTCATTAAGTTGATCATGCATTATAATCAATTTCTTCATTTATTATGTTTTAAATATTTTAGTTTTTCATTCTAAATGTAATAATTATTATTAAATATTTAATATAATTAAATTCTTCATTATGGTCCAAACATTACAAATTTGAATTAATTCTTGAACGTTATGAGTTGGTGATAATAAATGTTCTTGATGGGAGAACATCTATATAAACGAGAGTGTTGGTCCTTGGGCTCAATATATCTTTCAAGTCCAAATGATTTCCTACACTATCTAAAGCGAGAGTTCTGAGCCGAGAAGTGCCAAAATTCAAAAAAGAAATCGTTGTTGAAATTCTTGACAATAATGGCTGGAGGTACGTAATTCCGTTTCTGCATAATTTTTTTTTGTGTTTCTATTATAATGGTTTAGAAACACATTTTGGTATAAAAAATTTCTAATAATTTTTACATGTGAAACTATACTTGATATTTGACACACACTTGAAGTTACTTATGAAGGCACAAATAGAGTAAAAGAATCTAAATCTTTAGTACATAGTTATGAATTATTTAGAATGAAGCTAAGTGAAACTATTGATGACATGTACATCTATTTTGTCGATGTTGTCAATAGTTTGAAAGTTCTTGATAAATGTTATACTAATCTTGAATTGGTTAATAAAATTTTAAGCTCTCTTCCAAAAGGTTGAGACCTAAAGGTAACTACAATTCAAGAAGTAAATGATTTGAATAACTTTCCTGAAGAACTCATATGATCATTATTGACCTATGAAATGACTTGCAAGGCACATGACGAACATAAAAAAGACATTTCAAAAAATAAAAAGGATATTACACTTAGAATTAAAGAAGACTATTCGAGTGAAACTTAAGTGATGATGATAACATAGCACTCTTTATAAGAAAATTTAAAAAGTTCATGAAAAGAAACAAAACAAATTCTATAAGATAAGAATCTAAAAATAAAAATAAACTTAAAAAGGATATAATTATTTATTATGAATGTAAGAGATCAAGATACTTCAAAAATGAGTATCCACAACTAAAAAAAAGTTGCTAGCACAAAAGAAGAAGAAAGCACTCGAGACAACTTGGAATGAATCAAATACGTCAGAAGACGAAAAGCAAACCAATGAAGACGAAATAGCAAACTACACATTGATGGCTTTTAGTGATGAGATATATGACACAACTGAAACTTCTTTATCTTACGATGAAAGGCCAGAGTTAATCATGTTAGAAATTGGGCATCGGGCCAAAATGATCAGATATTGCGCCAAGAAAATCGGATTTTGCAGGAGGTCAATATGCCGATGGATCAAGCAATATATCGAAGAAAAGGATGATGTGTCGAAAGTTTGGACGAAGTACCGAATAAACTAATAATATGTTGGACAACGTAGACTTTATAATTATAATTGTTGTACCTTGATCGAAGTAGTTTAGAGCAAAATAAGTCTCTTATCGACACATTGATTCTAATTTTCTTGGGCCCTCTTTACATCGAAGTGTTAGTATTAGAAATCATCATCACCTCTGCTTGTTGAGCTTGACCCGAGGTAGCCCGTTTCCCAAATATTGTCATATATGAAAGGTAATGGTCCCTCAAGAACATTTGAGTTGACTGCTAGTATGCATCTTACTCCTTTGATAGTATATTTTTTATAAGTTCATACAAAATTAGAGCATGCCCAATAAGACTCCTTTGATGCCTAAATCACCAAAGACCTTAAGAATACAAGTCTAATTAGAAGAGCTCAAAGGTAAGTGTACATCTTGAATTGCCTGCATGTATAGGTCCTAAGGTGATTATAACAAAAAAAAATTTTCTTTTGATGCCACGTCAGTTAGGCAAACTGAAGAAGTGCTATATCAATGTCATGTTAACTGGGTAAGGTTAGGCAGTCCTATACATCACCATGATTGCTGAGACTAAATGGCTAATTCGACAACATGTGTTGAAGCTTAATTGGATGTCACGTGTAGAGTTCCAATTGAAATAAAATTCTAGGATATTAATTTTTAATATCAATATATACTTAAATACTATATAAAAATAATAACTAGAACTATATTTTTATGCCTTATAGAATATTTTTCTAATTTTCAAAATATTATTTTATGTTTTACTATTAATTTTGTTCGGTCAAATTGGTTCGTATGATTCTTAATGCATTGAACCAAACCAAAAACATGATAACTATAAAGAGAAGGGGAGGAGAAATAAAGAAGGAAATAATGTTAAAATAAAATAAAATAAAAAGTCAACAACGCTCCATAGGTAAAATAAAAATAAAAATAAAATGAAGTGCTTTTTAAAAATTTCTTTTTTAAAAATTTTCTAAATTAATTTTGTGACCTTTTCGATTCTTCTAGTATTACAAAGGACCTAACGAAAGACAACTTCAAATGATGAGTCCCACTAAAGTTCCTATAATCAAATGGTCTGTAGGTTGGATTTGTTACTGATTGGACACATTTTGGTAACATGCTTTTTAATGAATGTTCATAGCCGCATCAGCATCAAGTTCAACATAACGAACTATGCCCCTCGGTCAATGTTGTTCCGTAAAGGTCAGACGGTGCCGACTGAATACAGCATCGTCCCGCAAAGATCGGAACAGTGCCGATCGAGTATAGCGTCGACCCACAAAAGTCGAGACGGCATCGACCAAGTATAGCGTTGTCCTGCAAAGATAGGGATAGCGCCAACCAAGTATGGTGCCGTCCCGCAAAAGTTGGGATGGTGCCACTCGAGCACAGCACTATCCCGCAAAGGTCGGGACGATGCCAACCAAATACAGTGTCGTCTCGTAAAGATTGGGATAGCATCGACCGAGTACAATGCCATCCCGTAAAGGTTGAGACAGCATCGAGTGCAACATCATTGTTCGAAGTCATGACACTAAGGATGCCCAACATCTGCTCCAAGAGTAATCCCATCGCCCGATGGGTCGGTAACCATAAACATGACAGGTATGGTTGGTCCCGGGGCTGAAGGATAAAAACCCATTACGGGGCCGGCGATGAGGATCAGTTCTTGGCCCATTTTCCACTCAGTTCTAACAAAATCTTCAGAGGGGTCGAAGTCGGGAGTCCCCTTCCCGACCTCAACCTGTGTGCAGGGACCAGCGCTAGAGAGGAAGGCGGCCAGCCAAAGGGGAGTATCTAGATTTTGAAGCCAAAGCCCAAGCCCGACCCCATCAGATGATGACTCCCACTACCCGAGTACCAACGTGGATAATCTTGCGCACCCGAGACCGAACAAGCCATGCTGACCCCTCAGCCACGATGTAAAGGATCACTATCATTTTGGTACTAGAAGGAGGGCCCAATGACGTAGGATCAATCCTAACCAAGCAACATGCCCGAACACTTGGGCAATGAGTGCCTCCTGACCCACTCAACTCTTGGGTTCGGGGAGCAACATCTGTCTCCCCCCGAGCAAGAGGCCAAAGGCTCTATAGCGACCCCGGGGTGTTATTGGCGGTTGTTCACTGACCCAGGGTTATCGCCCCTAGGAATGGCTACCGCTTAACCTTCCATCTCCGCCGAGGCGTTCCTCAGCCTGACACATTGTAACATCCCATTAGTCCCACATTGGAAGTGGGCAATGAGTATGATTGGCTTAGATGGGCCTGATGAGTATACCACGTTAACTCTCGCTTAAGCATTTTGGTCCGTGGTTGAAGGACCAAAATGGAGTTATTGGCTAGTTAGCTCATCAGACTCGGGTCGTGACAATTTGGTATTAGAGCCGACCTAACATTTGGGTAGGGTGAGAGGGCTCGAGTAGGAAAGGGCTACCCGTGGATTGAGTCAGAGAACTCATCACGGCATGGAGCCACCATTGAGTTAAACCTTATATGCACTATGCTAGGGTTCAATCTGGGTTATGTTGGGCCTTGATGAGGAAGTCAAGCTAATTGAGTTGGGGATATCCCATTAGTCCAACATCGGAAGTAGGCAATGAGTATGATTGGCTTATATGGGCCTGAAGGAGCTAACAACGGAAGTAGGCAATGAGTATGATTGGCTTATATGGGCCTGAAGGAGCTAACAACGGAAGTAGGCAATGAGTATGATTGGCTTAAATGGGCCTTGACGAGGATGTCAGCTATTGGGCAATGAGTATGATTGGCTTATATGGGCCTGATGAATGTACTACGTTAACTTCCACTTAAGCATTTTGGTCCGCGGTTGAAGGACCAAAATGGAGTTATTGGCCAGTTAGCTTATCAGACTCGGGTCGTGACATTTGGTATCAGGCTACCCGTGGATGGAGTCAGAGAACTCATCACGGCGTGGAGCCACCATTGAGTTAAACCTCACATGCACAATGCTAGGGTTCGATCTAGGTTATGTTGGGCCTTGACTCAAGCTAATTGAGTTGGGGATATTGTAACATCCCATTAGTCCCACATTGGAAGTGGGCAATGAGTATGATTGGCTTATATGGGCCTGATGAGTGTACTATGTTAACTCTCGCTTAAGCATTTTGATCCACCCATCGCTCGGGCAGCGGTTGAGTCTAAGGCCAGTGCCCCCACTCCCGCCTTTGAATTCCTCTAAGATGGAGATATTCCACCTAATGGACCTCATCGAGGGGCGGTCGCCGCCTGTAGGGATGCCCACCTGTAGCGACGGCACAACCCGCAGGCAGGGGTAGTACCCCTGTCCCCCGCCACCTAGGTCACCGTCGGCAGGGTGGCGGCGGCGGCCGCCGCAGCAAGGGAGAGGGAGAAGGGCATTAGGGTTTTTGGACAAAAAAATAGTTTTACCCCTGTGAATCGAAGAAAATTCCTTTCTGTCCTCTTTGACCAAATTATGAAAATACCCTTCAGAATTCAAAAAAATTATTTATTAATTAATTAAAATATTTAATTGATTATTATTTTTATTATTATCTAATAGTCCTACATGATGATGATTTATGCATATGATATATGCTCTGTGGACGAATGATCATGGACCGTGTGATGTGTGTACTTGTGATTATTATTATTATGGCCTACGAGCCTCCATTATATTTTTTGTTTATTGTCAGGCTTGCTTACCTATGATTATGTTGTAATCATATGAGAAGGCATAGCGGGAGCATGGATGTGATAGCAAGACCCACGAGATGGACGATCGCGATGCATGGAGATGTGTCGAGATGCCGGCGGAATCGACGAGAACGAGATGGACGATTATAAGGTATGAAGATGCACCACTGCATACATAGATCTTAATATGAGTGATTATGCCCACTAGCTCAGGTCTGATCATATTAAGCTATGGTCCATGATCATTTGGTACAATTGCTCATGTGATATGTGATTGTTTATACACCTACTAGATATGTATATATATTTGCATGCGATGTATATATATATTAAATATATATATGTGTGACATATTATATTAGGAGACCAAATTAAAGAAATCCCTCTCTTGACAATATTAAGTCAGTAAACGTGAGGCAATTAGATTGACCCACGTAGCCTTCCATCGTTATAAGTAGGTGTTGAATCTTGGATTTTGATGATGAAACAAATCAATATGTGTTTATGTTTTAATCTGCGTTTTGAGTGACACAGGATGCTTCGATCAGGATGAGACAATTAAAGCAGAAAAATCATGTTGGGCCGGAGGAACATGTCAGAAGATTGGACATCGGGCCGGTGGATTAGTCGACGTATCGTTAGAAGGCTTCGAGCTATGGATTCGGGCATCGGGCCAAGAAAAGAAGACATTGCGCCAAGGATATTGGAGTTGCAGAGTCAACTAGCCGATTGGGCAATAGGCCGCAGGAGATGACGATGCACCGAAGAATCGGACGAAGCGTAGAGGGACCAATAACATGCCGGACAACTTAATTAGATGCTTAGGATTAATTGTCTAGATCGAAGTGTGTTTTACATATGTAGGATTAACTACGATAGCATAAAGACATAAAGCAAGTTTACCAGAGTCAAGTTCGATGGGTGTTCGAGAGTTCGTCGAAAGTCCGAAGAATTGTCGGAAGTGTTATCGGAACCAACCGAGAAAGAATCAGGGACTTGCCAAAGTTTTCGGAAGTCTACTGGAAAGATCATCGAAGGTTCGCGGAGATAATTGAGAAGGTTTGGATACTTGCCAAAGACTCATTGAACTCGCCTCAAGACTGGGAGCCTGCTGGGAGTTCGCCGGAAGAAATCTAAGGGTGTATCGGAAGTCCATTGGAAGTTCATCGGAAAGCTCGCCAGAAGGAAACTCGACGTTGCCGATTAAAATTTACTTAGGGCTATGTCTTAATTTTGTAGTTTGCATATAATTTGGGTTAGGATTAAGGATTAATCCTATAACCCGGTTAGGGGCCAATTGGGCCCAAGTTTGGAGTGGTTTGGGCCAAGTTTGGAGCCTAACCAGTGAGCTGGAATAGTCCAGACGGTGGCATCGTTGGATTGGGCGGTGGCACTACCGGACTGGGTGGTGGCACCGTCGGACTGGGTGGTGGCACCACCAAGAACCTGAGAGGTCCAACAGTGGCACCGTTAGTACACTACCGGACTGGGAGGTGGCACCGCCCAGAACCTGAGAGGTCTAGCGATGGCACTGCCAGTACACTGTCAGTGTTAGACACTAACAAGTAGTGGCACCACTAGCACCGGAAAACCCAAAAGCAATTCAAATTTGGAGCCCAAATTTGAATCCTCTTGGGGCCTATAAATACCCCTCATTTCTCAGAAGAGATAACACCTTTTTGACAAGTTAGAAAGTGAGAAAAAGCTCTAGCAAAGTCTTATTTTCAATAGCTTAAGTATTCACTTCCCTCTTTCTCTTTGAAAATTATGTAAGAGTGTGAACCACTTGTAAGAAGGTTGTAAGAGGGGTATTTGGTCCTTTCCCTTTAAAGTGATTTGCTAGTGAAAGTTGGGAGCCTCATCGAAGAAGGCTTTGAAAGTGGATGTAGGTTATTTGACCGAACTACTATGCATCGTAGTGTTCCTTGAATGTGTGAGTGTTTAATTTTCTAAAACATTTCTTTACTTAGCTGCAAATCGTTCGGTTTTCATCTCCCTACCCTTGACTACCTTTACTCGAGTTATTTTAGCTAAGTCATCCTTCGTCGAATCGAAATCTCTACATATTTACGAAATCGATTTCAAACTTACGAGTTTTAATCTGCTGCACTAATTTACCCCCCACCCCCCCCTCTTAGTGCCGCTTCGATCCTAACAATTGGTATCAGAGCCAAGTTCACTCTCATAGTTGGTTTAATACCTAAGAGAGATGGCTTACTCCGGCATGCAAGAGGGTCACTCTATTACATATCCGCCTATGTTTAATGGGTCGGATTACACGTATTGGAAGACTCATATGAGAATCTTCCTTATTCCCATGGATTTTAAGATTTGGAATATTGTCGAAAATGGATTTCAAAAATCTTCTCTTCTGATGAGCAAATGGGATGAATCAGAGAAGAAGGTTTTTGCTTTAAACGCAAAGGCTATGAATGCCTTGTTTTGTGCACTTGACAAAAATGAATTTAATCGCATTTCAATTTATGATTCGGCTTTTGATATTTGGAGAACTCTTGAGGTCACTCTTGAAGGCACTAGCCGAGTAAAAGAGTCCAAAATCAACATTCTTGTGCATTCTTATGAACTTTTCCGGATGAAACCAAGTGAGTCCATTGGAGACATGTACACCCGTTTCACGGATGTCATCAATGGACTCAAAGTTCTTGGTAAAGGTTTTTCTAACTTTGAACTAGTAACTAAAATTTTAAGATCCCTTCCAAAGAGTTGGGATCCAAAAGTTACAGCCATTCAAAAGGCCAAGGACCTTAAAACATTTCCTCTCGAAGAACTTATTGGGTCTCTAATGACCTATTAAATGAATAATGTGGCAAAAAGGGAACTCGAGAATAACTTTCCAAAGAATAGGAAGGATTTGGGACAAAGAACATTTGAAGATCACTCGAGCATAAGCTCAAGTGATGGTGAACTTAAACTACAAATGAAACAAAAATTAAAAAGTAAAAAGAACGGAACTACTTGCTTTGAACACAAGAAGAAGAACAAAAATTGGGATGAATCGAGCTCCTCCGAAGACGAGGAGAAAATAAAAAAAGGCGAGGTGGCAAACTACGCCTTAACTGCTTTCAATAATGAGGTAATCGAAACCCCCTTAATTTATTTTGAAATTACTTGATGTTTTCCATGATGAATTTTTTTTTTAGAATAATTATTTTTCTTGAAAATTACATGTTTGAAAAATTGAAAATACAAAAATATGATCATGATCGTAATTTTGAAAATAATAATGAAAATTACATGTTTTATGTTAATGGAATAAAATGTTAGATTTAAATCTAATGATCATATGTATGTTTTTCTTAAGAAGAAAAAATGTGTATCTTGATGATTTTCGATTTTGATTGAAACCATGCTTGATGTCTTAATAAAAATATTAAGAAGTTTAATATCTTACTTAATGATGATGCATGACTTTTGTATGGAAAACTAAGCATGAAAAGATAGATTCACCTAAAAAGAAAAATGCATGACTACAACAAATAACAAAATGATTTTGGTTGAAAATACCTTATGCTCGATGAAACCATGATTGATGAATATGCTTTATGTTTAATGATTTCTTTGCCTTGAATGTCCTATCATGATGAATATTTTGAAAATAAATAAAATCATATTTGATTTGAAATAATGCATAATGATTTTTGTGATTTATGGATTATCGATTTTCATGATAACAAAAGTGGCTTTTTCGGTTTAAAAAATGATGCATGTTTTGATTTGACATAAATAAAATAGGCTTGCCATGCATGACAATTGTATACGTAATGAAGAATAAAGTTGTAATGAAAATATTGAAATTTTGATACCATGATTTGATGATTTTATGCATGAGATTTTAAAGTTATACATGATGATTTTTATGGTTTATTGATCTTGGTGGTTTTCATGACGAAATTTATTTTTCGATCCTAAACGTTGATGCATGGTTTTAACATAAGTACAAATATTTGAGCATGCTAATATAAAATCAATCACATAAATTGAAACAACTAAAAAGAAAAAAGTATTTTTCTTAAAAATTCTTTTTCTCTATCTTATTGACTTTAATGAATCTATTTGATCATCTTAAAAGTGATTTTGATGATTTGAATGAGTTTCATCTAACCACGATTTTTATCTTGATTTCTGAAAATTATAACTTAAAAATTTATTTTATAAATCAAGATTGTCTATTATGATTCTTTCTTTTCACTATTTGAGTTATTATGATTCTTTCTTTTCACTATTTGAGTTATTAAAAAAGAATCATAATATGTCTCTTGATATTCAAAATTTATATTCACTATTTATGTATCTCATCACCAAAATTCTTTTTGATATTTATGTTTCACTATTTATGATATGAATGCATGAAACACTCATGATATAATTTGTATACAATTCCATGTATTTATAAAATATTTATCTCATCCCCCAATTAATTCTTCTTGATATTCCTAATGTGATGAAATGAAATTATGCATGAAATACAAATGAGAAGTTAATGATCATGCATGATAGGATGTAATGAACTTTGACATTTAGATACCATCAATTGAAAAGCTATGATCATGTTACCAAAATGATGTATCATGAATGCTTGAATATCATATATGATATACTCATAATGATGATTGATTTATTTGTATCATGCATGAAAAATGAAATGTATAGTTTTGAAATTGTGCATGTTCGAATTTGAAAATATGATGATACATAATGATGAAATTATGTAATGAAAATATTTAACATTTTGAAACCATGTTTTAATATCATGCATAATGATCATGCTTAATAAATTTCAAAATTATGCACGGTGATTTTTAAGTAATTTATGGATTATCAGTTTTTATCATGATGAAATGTTACATTTTCGGTTTTAAGTATGATGTATGTTTTCATATAAAAAACTTGAGCATATTGATTTGAAATCATGTTTAATGGTTTTATAATTCGAAATTATGCATGATGAATCTTGCGATTTACGGATTATTAATTTTTACCATAATGAAAGTGCCTTATTGATCTTTATCGTAATATATCTTACACTTTCGGTTTTAAACATGATACATGTTTTTATTTGGCATAAATGAAATAAAATCATATGAATTGAAACAACTAAAAAGAGGAAAATATTTTTTTCTTGAAAATTATTTTTCTCTATCTTATTGATTTTGATGATTATTAGGATAAATTTATGTATACCATTTTGAATCTAATGTTAAGATTTTGATGAATTTGACGATTTGAATTTGAATGAGTTTGTATTCAAATTATGATATTGATTTCTTGGATTTACTATTTGAGATTTTTTTTAATCACGATCTCTTCTTTGTATACTTACAATTTTTGTTATTTATAAAACGAAGAGATTTGATAAAATGAATCATGTCTTTTATAATTCAAGAGGTCTTATCTTTTCATGACATAATGTCGTTAGATTTATGGCTTGTATGTCTTGAAATAATTGAAATATTTTGTACTATTTTGTTCTTCCCTTATTCTTTCTTGTTTACAATGATAAAATGGGGAAAAGTTATGATCATGCATGGTAGGATGCAATTTGACAGATTAATATCATGATAATTTGAAATATTTATGATTTGAAATTATGCATATGTTTTTTATTATGATAATGTATGTGATGTATTGCATATGATGTGTATCATGAATGCTTTAAATGATAAATGTTTGGTACCAACAATCATGAAGTGATAAATACTTAAAAATGTTGATTTAATATTTGGTATCATGAATATTTTATTATCATACATGAAAACAATGATAAATATTTTGAAAATAAATGTTTGTATCATGTTAGATGATTTTACATTTTGTGCATAATGAATTATAGTGATGATTGAAACAATGATTGAAATAATATGAATGATAATTTGGAATCATGCATATAATGATGAGTTTATATATTTTGAAAATATATATGATGATTTGATATTATGCATGTAATACTTTAATGTATGATAATGATGCACACAATGATGAGATATCCATGATAAAATAATTGTTTTGACATTCAAGACTTGAATTTTTATCTATGCTATTTACCTTTATCATAATTTAGAAATTAACGTAAAGGGTCTTCCCTTCTTTTTGACAATGACAAAGGGGGAGCAAAATATGCTAAAAAGCTAATTTGCTAGCTTACACAATTCAAGAAAAAAAGTAAAAATTGTACTTCTCAAAAGAGAAGAAATTGCTATCTTGAACATCACCAAGGAGTGCTATCTTACCTATCTCAAGAAGCAAAAAAGTTAACTTGCACATCTAGTAAAACTTATATTTCAAGAAGCAAGAGTTGCTTTCTTGAACATCTCAAAATTGCTAGCTTGCATGTCTTAAAATGTTAAAAAAAATTTGTTAGCTTTTATATTGTAAACTTGCTATCATGCTACCATGTATATCTATGATGATAGCAAATTTGTATGATGATAAAAATGGATATTATGTTTTTTATGCAATGAGTTAAACTTGTATATCATAAACACTTGATTATGGTACTTCTCCTTTTTGTTGATGACAAAGGGGAAGATGTATGTTGATTATATGTCATGATTTTATCATGACATCTTGCTTGAATTTTTGAATCCAAGAGTTTCTATCAATATGGTATATTGATAGAGGGAGTTTGTTTAAACTCTAGGAGTTAAAGTTAACTCCGTTGTTGATTAGTTGTCATCATCAAAAAGGGGGAGATTGTTGAATCTCAGATTTTGATGATGAAACTAATCAATATATGTTTATATTTTAATCTGCATTTTGAGTGACGTAGGATGCTTCGATTAGGATGAGATAATTAAAACAAGAAAATCATATTAGGCCGGAGGAACATGTCAGAAGATTGGACGTCGAGCTGGTGGATTAGTCGACGTATCGACAGAAGGCTTTGAGCCGTGGATTCGGGCATCGGGCCAAGAAGAGCAGATATTGCGCCAAGGATATCGGAGTTGCGGAGTCAACTAGCCGATTGGGCAATAGGCCGCAGGAGAGGATGATGCATCGAAGAATCGGACGAAGCGTCAAGGGACCAATGACATGCCAGACAACTTGATTAGATACTTAGGATTAATTGTCTAGATCGAAGTGTGTTTTATATATGCAAGATTAACTACGATAACATGAAGACATAAAGCAAGTTTACCGGAGTCAAGTTCAATGGGTGTTCGAGAGTCCACCGAAAGTCCGAAGAATCGTCGGAAGTGTTGTCGAAACTAACCGAGAAAGAATCGGAGACTTGCCGAAGTTTTCAGAAGTCCGCCGGAAAGATCGTCGGAGGTTCGCAGAGATCACCGAGAAGGTTCGGATACTTGCCAAAGACTCGTTGAACTCACCACAAGACCGAGAGCCTACTGGGAGTATGCCGGAAGAAATCCGAGGGTGTATTGGAAGTCCATTGGAAGTTCGTCGGAAAGCTCGTCGGAAGGAAACTCAACGTTGCCGGTTAAAATTTACTTAGGGCTATGTCTTAATTTCGTAGTTTGTATATAATTTGGGTTAGGATTAAGGGTTAATCCTATAACCTGGTTAGGGGCCAATTGGACCCGAGTTTGGAGTGGTTTGGGCCAAGTTTGGAGCCCAACCAATGAGCTAGAACAGTCCAAGCGGTGGCACCGCCGGACTATGCAGTGGCAACGCCTAGAACCCGAGAGATCCAACGGTGGCACCGCCAGTACACTGCCAGACTGGGTGGTGGCACTGTCCAGAACCCAAGAGGTCTGGCGGTGGCACCGCCAGTACATTGTTAGTGTTAGACACTAATAGGTAGTGGCATCGCCACTGACAGACAGTGGCACCACTAGCACTGGAAAACCCAAAAGCAATTCAAATTTAAAGCCCAAATTTGAATCCTCTTGGGGCCTATAAATACCTCTCAATTCTCAACAGAGATAACACCTTTTTGATGAGTTAGAAAGTGAGAAAAAGCTCTAGCAAAGTCTTATTTTTAATAGCTTAAGTGTTCACCTCCCTCTTTCTCTTTGAAAATTATGTAAGAGTGTGAACCACTTATAAGAAGGTTGTAAGAGGGGTATTTGGTCCTTCTCCTTCAAAGTAATTTGCTAGTGGAAGTTGGGAGTCTCATCGAAGAAGGCTTCGAAAGTGGATGTAGGTCATTTGACCAAACCACTATACATCGTGGTGTTCCTTGAATGTGTGAGTGTTTAATTTTCTGAACCATTTCTTTATTTAGCTGCAAATCCTTTGGTTTTCATCTCCCTACTCTTGACTTCCTTTACTCGAGCTATTTTAGCTAAGTCATCTTTCGTCGAATCAAAATCTCTACACATTTATGAAATCGATTTCAAACTTACGAGTTTTAATCCACTACACTAATTCACCCCCCCTCTTAGTGCTTCTCCGATCCTAATAGTAGGGACTAATTCTCGGTGTAGGTTGAGTCGGTCGAGTCCCTCGAGGCTCACCTATATCACGATTCGCTATCTTGCCTACGATATAGAGATGTCACCGGTAACCTGAGGACATAGTATGCTTGGTCGAGTCCCTCGAGGGTATATTATCGAATCATACTCATCTTATAACGATGGTGTTAACTTAACCAAACATTATGGTTGGTCGAGTCCCTCGAGACCATGGTGATTCAGAGGCCGAATTATTAAATCTCGGATTTTGATAATAAAACCAATTGATAAGTGTTTATGTTTAAATCTACGTTTTGAGTGACGCAGGATGCTTCGATCAGGATGAGACAATTAAAGCAGGAAAAATCATGTTGGGCCGGAGGAAAACATGTCAGAAGATTGGATGTCGAGCCGGTGGATCGGTCGACGTATCGACAAAAGGCTTCGGGCCATGGATTCGGGTATCGGGCCAAGAAGAGCGGATATTATGCCAAGGATATCGGAGTTGTGGAGTCAACTGGCCAATTGGGCAATAGGCTGCAAGAGAGGATGATGAGCCAAAAAATCGGACGAAGCGTCGAGGGACCAATGACATGCCGGACAACATAATTAATGCTTAGTATTAATTGTCTAGATTGAAGTGTGTTTTACATGTGCAGGATTAACTATGATAGCAAAGTATAAAGCAAAATGAAGTCTCGGAGTCAAGGACGCAATTTCGTTGGGAGTTCGAGAGTTCGTTAGAAGTCCAGACGTTCATCGGAAGTTATAGCGAAACCAACCGAGAAGTCTCGGAGCTTGCTAGAGAAGCTCATCGGAACTCGCCAAGAAGATCATTAAGAAGTCCAGGAGCTTCCTAGGAGTCCACCGAAACATTGCTGAGAGATTGTCGGAAGCTCGCCAAAAGATCGCCAGAAGCTCACTAGTAGAAACCAAGACATAGGGACTTATTTAACTTAGCAAATATCTTAGGAATCATAGTTAGCACGTAATTAGGTTTGGATTTGGGCCAACCCAATTAGGTGCTAGCTAGGCCCATGTAAAGATTGTGTTAGGCCCAATGAGAGGCCCTAACAGCGTCCCAAGAAGTGGCACCATCATTGCATAATCTTCGAGAATGTGTCAAGCTGTGGTACCGCCGGTCTGGGCTGTTGTACCACCCCTTGCAGGGTGCCAGCCGGTGGTACCGCCTAGCTTAGCATCCTAGGCAATGGTACCGCTAGATTAGGCGATGGTACCGCCTAATGCAATGTAAATGTAAGACTAACACTGGCGGTGGTACCGCCCAGCGCAGGCAGTGGTACCGCTCGTGCTCGGGAAACCCAGGATGAGATGTTTTTAGGCTCCAAGTTTGAATCAACTTAAAGCCTATAAATACCCCTCTCATCCCTAGTTAAAACATACAAGCACAGAGAGTTTAAAAGCGAGGAAACGCTGTAGAAATCACTTGAGAAATCCCTCATATAGCTTAAACTTAGATTTCTGTTTAGAGAGGAGAGTGAGTGATTGTAAGGGTTGTCTCCTAAACCCAGTAAAAGGAGAAGAGGGGTGTAAAAAGGAGGTTGATTTTCGCCTATAACGGAAGATCGATAGTGGATGTCAGTGGCCTCGACGGATGAGGAATCGATAGAGTGGATGTAAGTCACGACGACCGAACCACTATAAAATTAGTGTGTTCTTTGGATTGCATTTTATTTGTGCAATTTACTTTAACTGCAAATCTCCTAACTTGCTTTACATCCACTACACTTTTTCGTATGCTTTCAAGCTATTCTTTCGAAATCGATTTTCAATGTAAACTTTTTATCGTATGAAGGATTTTGAAGACGTGATTTCTACAGTGTTTCCTCAATTTTAAACTCTCTATGCTTGTATAATTGATCGAGTCCCCCCCCCCCTCTTATTGCTGACCCCGTTCCTAACACGAACATGACGGGAATCATAAGGAGTTATGATTGACAAGAGTTGCCTACCTTTCCAGCTTAGTATAATTGATCGAGTCCCTCCAAGTTATAGTAAGACACTGATTGGATCCTGATCCCCACTAGAAGTCTACCGGAGACTTTCGTTTCATGTGCTGAGGGTGTCGTGTGACTCGCCAGTAAAATAGTGAGAGCATATTAATATAGAAGTCTATATATTTATTATTTATTTTTTATAAAATCTATATGTTATTTATTTCTGCTGCATCTTTATTTTTAGAAAATATCATTTTCAAATCCCTTACATGTCATACTTTAACTGCCTCACTAGTCCAAATTATACGGATTGGCTCTGCAACTTAAGAATTATTCTCATGATGGAGAAAATCGCGTACGTCCTTAATACGGTAATGCCTACGCCCGAGGAAGGGGCAAGCGAAGATGAGATCACTCGCTACATGAAGTACATTGATGACTCTACTCTTGCTCAGTGTTATATATTGGGCTCTATGACTCCTGAGTTATAGAGATAGCATGAAAAGATGGATGCTAGATCCATTCTCCTATATGTCCGTAAACTGTTTGAGGAACAAGGAAGGACTCAACGATATGAGATATCCAAGAGCCTCTTCCATGCTAGGATGACTGAGGGGACACTAGTTTAGAACCATATCCTAAAGATGATTGAGTGGATAGGGAAACTCACAGGTCTAGGAATGGTCCTAGAGAATAACTAGTGTATGGATCTTATGCTTCAGTCCCTACCATATTCTTTTTCACAATTCATAATGAATTTTAATATGAATAATCTTGAGGTGTTAGGATCGAGTTGACACTAAGGGGGTGAATTAGTGCAGCAGATAAAATCACGTCGATTTGAAATCTTGTTGCAATTAAATCCATTTCGGAAGATGTTAACTTGAAAGTATACAGAAAAGTGTAGTGGATGTAAAGCAAGTAAGGCAGTTTGTAGTTAAGGTAAATAGCAAAACAGAAATGCAAACCAATTTATAGTGGTTCGATCGTCGTGACCTACATCCACTCCCGATTCCTCTTCCGTCGAGACCATCGGCATCCACTAACGATCTTTTTTCAATAGGTAAAGACTAGTCACCTTCTTACAACTCTATTCTCCTTTTGGCAAGCTTAGGAGAGAACCTTTATAAGTTTTACACCTCTTTTAGAATGAACTCTAAACTCTTAAGAGGTGGAGGGGAACACTCAACAATTTTCTAGCTTTTTTAACTAATTTTCATCAAGGATTCATATTTCCTTTTTACCCAATTCTTGCCATTCTAAGCAGGAAAGAGTATAGTATTTATAGGCCCCAAATGTATTTAAATATGGAGCCCAAAATTCAAATCCCCGAGATTTTGGGGTACGGGCGGTACCATCGCCTACAGCCTGACATTGGGCGGTACCTAGCCTAATATGGTAGTAATACCGCTTGGGAGGCTGTGTTTGGATGGTACCACTGCCCAGACTGGCGATACCACCGCTTGTTCTGGTGATGCCATCGCCTGACCCAACTTTTGGGTCATTGAATGGACCTCCCAATGAGCCCAAATCAGTCCTAATTAAGGCCCAATTGGCCCCTAACTGAGTTAGAATAATTACACCAAAAGCTAACTCAATTAGCCTCCTAAACTACTTCGATCTTAGATATATGATTACATAGCATGAATCCTTTGTCCGGCATGTCATTGGTTCATCCGGCACTCGTCCAATCATTCGACGCATCGTCCTCTTTTGCAGCCTTTTGCCCAATCGATATGTTGACCTCTGTAACTCCGATCTCCTTGGTGCAATGTCTGCTCCTTCAGCTCAATGCCCAAATTCACGGCACGAGTCTTCTATCGACACGTCAATTAATCCTCCGACCCGACGTCCAATCTTCTGACATGTTTACTCCAGCCCAATATAATTCTTCCTACTTTAATTAATTTGTCTCTCCTTGATTAAAGCTAGTCCTGCATCACTTAAAAATACAGATTAGATCACAAACTCATCAATTGATTTCATTATCAAAATCTGAGATAACAATCTTCCCATTTTTGATGATGATAACCAATTAATGATGGAGTTAACCTTAACTCCCCCTATAAATATGTCATATTGATAGAACCTTGAATTCAAGTAAGTCAAATTTAATCATGAAATCATTATGAGTCCAAGCAATATAAAATCATGCATAATCAATTTTTCAATACATCATTCCATGCATGATCATCAACATAACTTCTCTCCCTTTGTCATCAACAAAAAGGAGAAGTACAACTAACATATTTTTGATATATAATTTCAAATCATTGCATAATTTCATTATTGCATATATCATTATGCAAGCTAGTAATTTTCTTTCTTCTTTTAGAAAAGTGTAATTTTTTGCTTCCTTTGCAAAGTGCAAGCTAGCAAAATTTCATATCATTTTACAACATGCAAGCTAGCAACAATTTTAAGTTTTGCAAGTTTATAAATTTTGCTAGATGTGCAACTTAGCATGTTTGCTTTTCTTTATGATGTTCAAACTAGCATGTTTTTTAATGCGAGATAGTAAATAGTAAATAGCAAGTTTAGAACATGCAAACTAGTAAGTTTTTTACATATAAAAGTTGGCAAAATTTTTACATCTTTTGAGATGTGCAAGATAGCACTCATGCTTCTCTTAAGATTGCAAGCTAGCAAGTTTTTAGTGATGTTCAAGATAGCAATTTCTTTCTTCTCTTTTGAGAAGTTCAAGCTAGTAATTTTGCTTTTACTTGGGATGTGCAAGCTAGTAATTTATCCTTTTTTGTCATAGGCAAAAAGGAGAATCATTCAACAATACAAGTGTTTGAAAGCATATCAAGTAAGTTTTACACCAATTTATCCAAGCTAGCAAAACTCTCCCTTAATATGCAAAACTTTTCCCATTACATCATTTTTCAAATCATCACATAAAATATATCAAGAAAAATTAACTTAGTGATGAGATATACAATTCATGAAGATAAATTACGACTATCAAAAGATAAATTATGATTCTTTTTGGATAACTCAAATAGCGAAAAGAAGAATCATAGTAAATGATCTTAATTCAAAAAAAATCTCATGTTATAATTCCAAAAATTCACAAGAAAAATCATGATTCATTTAACAAAAAGATTGTCGATTCATACATTTGACTAAATATTTTTTAAACCATCATCACTTCAACTCATTATGCATAATATCAAAATGTAAAATCATCAAACATGATACAAACAATTATTTTCAAAATATTCATCATTATTTTCAACTCATTCAATTTGTCAAATCAATAAAGTGACTCCCAAGAGATTCAAAATAAAATAAAAAGATTTATCAATCTCTCTAAATGCAAGTGATTTCCTTTCTCTCCTTTGTCATTGTAAATAAGAAAGAAGAATTTTTAATGATGCAATTTATTTCTTTCTTACATCAATGCTCTCAGCATCACATAAATACAAAGGTAATCATATGAAAATTATGACATAAAAGATATTAATATCAAATCATGAATGTCATAAGACATGATTTATTTCAACATATCTATTTCTTTTTTTTATAAATGACAAAAAGAAACATAGGAGATCAAATGATATAATATCTTGATTCATGCATAAGAAATATCAAGTTATAAATCTCAAAAAATCAAGATAAAGCTTATTCAAATTCAAATCATCAAATCATCAAAATTACTTTCAAGAGATTCAAAATGACATAAACAACTTTATCAATCTCTTAGTGAAAAAATCGATAAGATAGAGAAAAAAAATTTCAAGAAATATTCTTTTATCTTTTTAGTTGTTTCAATTCATGTGATTTATTTCATAGAAGCATGCTAAATATGCATCAATGTTTAAAACCGAAAAAGAACTTTCATTACGACAAAGATCGATAATCTATAAATCACAAAAATAATCATACATAATTTTAAAATATAAAACCATTAAACATGATTTCAAATCATCATTATGCATCATTAAATCATCAAGTATGATTTCATTAATCATAAAATATTTTTAAATGAAATAAAAAAGTAATACGAAAATCATTAAGATATATATTAATGCTTTAAAAACATACATAGGATTTATCTTAAGCATTAGATTTAAGTCTAATATTTTGTTCCTTTATCATAAAGTATGTAATTTTCACGATCATTTTCAAAATTACTAGAAGGATAAGTATGATTCCTATTTTTTTTTATCATGCAACTAAAAAAAATTATAAATAATTTTTTAAACTAATTTAAGAACAACTCATGAAATACATCATGTAATTTTGAAATAAAACAAAGGAGTTTCGTTTGAGTTGTTTACCTCATTGTCGAGAGTCATCAAAGTGAAATTCATCATTTCATCTTCATCGGTTTGCTCCTCGTCATTGGATGAGCTCGATTTATCCCAAGGTATTTTCCTCTTCTTGCGTTCATAGCAAGTAGTTGCGTTCTTTTTAAGTTTATTTTTGTTCTTTGATTCTTGTTTTAAAAACCTTTTAAGCTTTATTGTGAGAAGTTCAAGTTCATCGTCACTTGAGCTTTCGCTCAAGTGGTCTTCTAATGTTCTAAGTGCAAAATCCTTTTTTTTCTTTGGAAGGTAGTTCTCAAGCTCTTCATGAGCATTACAAGTCATCTCATAGGTCATTAGTGATCCGATAAGTTTGTCGGGAGGAAAGTTGTTTAAATCCTTGGCTTCTTGAATGTCCGTTACTTTAGAATCCTAATTTTTAGAAAGAGATCGTAAAATTTTATTCACAAGTTTATGGTTTGAAAAAATTTTACCAAGAGCTTTTAGATTATTGATGACATCCGTAAAACGGGTGTACATGTTTTCAATAGTCTCACTTAGTTCTATTCGAAATAACTCAAAATCATGCGTCAAAATATTAATCTTCGAATCTTTAACTCTACTAATGCCTTCGTGTGTAATTTCAAGAGTGTGTCATATATCAAAGGTCATTTCACAAGTAGAAACCCGATTAAACTCATTTTTGCTCAAAGTACAAAATAGAGCCTTCATAGCTCTAGTATTTAAAGAAAAAGTTTTCTTCTCTAAATCATTTCATTCGTTTATTGGAGTAGAATACTTTTGAAAGTCGTTTTCAATTATATTCCATAAGTTTAAATCCAAGGAAAGCAAGAAAACTCTCATCCGAGTTTTTCAATAAGTGTAGTCCGTCCCATTGAACATAGGAGGACGAATGATAGAAAAGCCCTCTTGAAATCTGAAAAATGTCATTTCTCTTAGGTGTTAAACCAAATAAGAAATAATATAGCTCTGATACCAGCTGTTAGGATCGAGTTGGCATTAAGAGGAGAGAGGGGGAGGGGGGTTTGAATTAGTGCAGCAGATAAAATCACGTCGATTCGAAATCTCATTGCGATTAAATCTATTTCGAAAGATGTTAACTTGAAAGCATACGGAAGAATATAGTTGATGTAAAGAAAGTAAGGTATTTTGCAATTAAGGTAAATATCAAAACAGAAATGCAAACCAATTTATAGTAGTTCGGTCGTCGTGACCTACATCCACTCTCGATTCCTCTTCCGTCGAGGCCACTAGCATCCACTAATGGTCTTCCTTCAATAGAAGAAGACCAACCACCTTCTTACAACTCTATTCTCCTTTTGATAAGCTTAGGAGAGAACCTTTACAAGTTTCACACCTCTCTTAGAATGAACTCTAAACTCTTAAGAGATGGAGGGGAACACTCAACACTTTTCAAGCTTTCTCAACTCTTATTCATCAAGGATTCGTTTCCCCTTTCTACCCAATTCTTGCCATTCTAAGCATAAAAGAGTGGGGTATTTATAGGCCCCAAATAGATTCAAATTTGGAGCCTAAAATTTAAATCCCAAAGATTTCGGGGTACGGGCAGTACCACCGCTTGCAGCCTGACACTGGGCGGTACAACCACCTAGTCTGGTGATACTAACGCCTAGGAGACTATGTCTAGGTGGTACCACCACCCAGACTGATAGTACCATCTCTTGACAGCCTCGGAGACCAGGTTTTTTTGAGTTTTCTAACTCACAAGCGGTTCCACTACTTGACCCAACTTTTGGGTCACTCAACAGGCCTCCCAATGAGCCCAAATCAGTCCCAATTAAGGCTCAATTGGCCCCTAATTGAGTTAGCATGATTACACCAAAAGCTAACTCAATTAGCCCTATAAATTGCTTCAATCTTAGATATATGATTACAAAGCATAAATCCTTTGTCAGGCATGTCATTGGTTCATCCGACACTCGTCCAATCCTTCGGTGCATCGTCCTCTTTTGTAACATTTTGCCCAATCGGCATGTTGACCTCCGTAACTCTAATCTCCTTGGAGCAATGTCCGCTCCTTCAACCCGATGCCCGAATTTACAGCACGAGTCTTTTGCCGACACGTTGACCGATCCTCTGGCCCAACATCCAATCTTCTGATATGTTCACTCCGGCCTAATATGATTCTTCCTTCTTAAATTAATTTGCCTCTCCTTGATCGAAGCTAGTCCTGCATTACTCAAAAACGCATATTAGATCAAGGAATCATATGCTGTTAGACATGGTACGACCCTTGATGAGTTTCACTGACCTACCTATCTCATTATGGGATATGCCCTAGAGACCGCAACTTACCTTCTAAATAGAGTTCTAACTAAGTCGGTAGTATCTACACCATATGAGATATGGAAAGGGAAGAAACCCGATCTTAAGATTGTTAATATTTGGGGCTACCTTGCCCACGTTAAAGGACACAACCCCGATGAGTTGGAATTAAGGACAGAGCGGTGCAAGTTCGTGGGATACCCCAAGGAAACTTGTAGGTATTATTTCTATCATCTCGAGGACCAAAAGATCTTTATAGCCAAGAGAGCGTGTTCCTTGAGAAGGAACACATTCTTGGCAGAGACAATGGGATCATGATAGATTTAAGCGAGGTTGGAGAACCTAGCTCAAGCACCACTCTATAGTCTGAGTCTGTTCAGGTACCTAACACACAAGTTCCAACTTTACGTAGGTCCGGCAGAGTATCTCATCCTCTTGAAAGATATGTGGGACATATTGAAGAAGAGAATGTTAGGCATATTGATCCTCAGACCTATGAAGAGGCTATTATGTATAGACTATGGAAAGTGGCAAGAAGCCATGGATTCTAAGATGGATTCCATGTACTCCAACAAGGTTTGGAACCTAGTTGATGCATTCAAGGGTATTGTATACATCGGTTGTAAGTGGATCTTTAAGAAAAAAATCAGAGTAGATGGAAAGGTAGAGACCTATAAAGCAAAGCTAGTGGCTAAGGGGTATCGTCAAAGGCAATGTGTTGACTATGACGAAACCTTCTCACCCGTAGCCATGCTAAAATCCATCCGAATTCTATTGGTTATTACATCACACTATGATTATGAGATCTGGCGGATGGATGTGAAAACTACATTCCTCAATGGCAACCTCGAGGAGGAGGTGTATATGATATAGCCCGAGAGATTCATGTCCAAGGACTGCCCAAGTAAGGTGTGCAGGTTGCTTAGATCCATTTATGGACTAAAGCAAGCTTCCTTAAGTTGGAACATAAGGTTTGATGAGGCAATCAGATCTTATAACTTTGTTAAGAACGAAGATGAGCCTTATGTGTAGAGGAAGGTAAGTGGGAGCGCTATCACCTTTTTGGTGTTATATGTGGATGACATCCTGATTATTAGGAATGATGTAGGAATGCTATCCACAGTAAATGCTTGGTTATCTAGATACTTCTCCATGAAGGACTTAGAGGAAGCATCCTATATCTTGGAGATTCAGATCTATAGAGATAGATCCAAGAGGATGTTTGACTTGTCCCAGTCTAAGTACATAGACACCATTATCAAAAGGTTTGGCATGAAAAATTTCAAGAGATGTCTCATACCGATGAGACATGGGATATCGCTTTCTAGGAGTGTGTCCCCAAAGACTCCTGAAAAAAGGGCGAACATGGATAGGAAACCCTATGTCTCAGCAATAGGGTTTATCATGTATGTCATGCTATATACCAGGCCTAATATAGTACATGTTCTGAGTGTCACGAGTAGGTATCAAGTGGATCCAGGCTTCAAGCACTAAAAAGTAGTAAAGTATATCCTTAAGTACTTAAGAAGGACTAAGGATCTTTTACTAGTATATGGAGGTAGTAGCCTCAGAGTTGAAGGCTACATAGACTCGAGTTTTCAATCCAATGTCGATGATAGCAAGTCAAATTCGGGCTCTGTGTACACCTTGAATGGAGGAGCAGTGTGCTTGAAGAGTTTCAAGCAAGATACTATTGCTGACTCGACCATAGAGGCGAAGTACATTGCTACAGCAAAGGCAGTAAAAGAGGGAGTCTAGATGAAGAAGTTCATCACAGATCTGGGAGTCGTGCCAAGCAGTGAGGAGTCGATTCTTTTATATTGTGACAACAATGAGGTGATTACTCAAGTGAAGGAACCCAAGTCTCATCAGAAATCTAAGCATGTTATAAGGAGGTTCCACCTGATCAGAGAGATCATGACCTGAGGAGATGTAGCAGTGGAAAGAGTTTCATCCAAAGATAACATTGTAGATCCACTAACAAAGCTATGACTCAGATTGTTTTTTAGCGTCACAAGCGTCTGATAAGGATCATACACATAGGTGATTAACTTTAGTTCAAGTAGGAGATTACTAGTCATAAGTGTCATGCAAGCCAATTACGTGAGTGATGGCACATGTGACTTGACACACAGTCCTTTTGCTTATTATATTTTGGCATTTATTACTTTATATTATTTGTTGCATATATATATATATATATATATATATATATATATATATATATATATATATATATATATATATATATATTGTGATGTCCTTTGATCTATGCAATGAGAATCAGATTGTGATAAGATCACAATAATGAGACCGATTCACCTTTAAATATAAATCCTAAATAATCCTGGTCATAGGTTATTCGAGAGGGACATCGAGATAACCAGACAGACTGATATGTTGTATACCCGTATATATGATGGATGTAGATGGTCTCATAGCTACTTGTATGGAGACACTAGCGATATAATACAAGTGCTCATTGAGGAATGAGTTCACTAATTGATCTGCTTACGAAATGCTGAATGGTTGATGATGCCTTATTATCAGACAGCGATTCCGTAGTCTCAGTGGTGTATCTAGTCCTTAGACTTGAGACATCAATGATGTCCTATATAAGTGCTCCACTCTTTGATACTAGACTTATAGGTTTGGATGTCCCAGATCTAACACAACCGGTCATCAGGAGTGGTAGTCAACCTTACGAGGGTTATTGAGTGTCGATAGAGGATCATCCACTCTCAGTGTCATGAAAGGAATGTCCCATGTGTTCTTACTCAGATAAATTCCTAGCTATGGTCATTTGGATTGAGAGAGAAAGAGTTCTCTGGAAGAATCCGATTAGAGCGAGACTCGAGTAGAAATTGTATAGGTTTGACAGCACCATACCCGGTATATAGTCTTTGGGATATTAGATGGATGAGGGACTATAGGTTAACAGTAACCAAGAACAAACATGTCCAATGGATTGGATTCCCCTGTATCGTTTGGGGACTACGGTGTAGTGGTCTAATACGTCCGTAATTGATGAGTCGAGTTAATTATTATGGAGATAATAATTCACTAAACCAGAAGGAGTTCTGATAGGTATAACTCATGGCCAACTCGATATTGGGCCTAGAGGGTCACACATATATGGTAGGCGTTGCAATGAGTAGAGGTTCGGATATGAGATATCTGTCGAAACCCATATCTTATTGGATATCCAATAAGCCCCTAAATTATTGGATCTTATGGATGAGATCCAATAAGAGCCCATGAGAGATTGATTATTGGATAGAGATCCACTAATCTAATAGGCGTGAGTAGTTGGATGGAGATCCAATACCCAATAGGGGAGGATCCATTAAAGTTAAGTTGACAGAGGACCTCTATAAATAGGAGAGAACTAGTGGTTCATAGCCTAGAGTCTTTTGCTTCCTCTCATATTCTCCTTCCCCTCTCCACTTCAGAGAAGGTCTGGAGTTTTGAGGAGCGTCGTCACAGCCTTGCTGTGTGGATCACCGCTAGAGAGGAGGGCACTTGACCTCCTTCACCCTCTCCTAGAGATCTATAGGGATTCAAGGATATATGATCTCCCTAGGTTACACAATTTATCTCACGCGTGATTTTCTATTTCATAGATTTTTGTGCACCAATCTTCACACGATGACGAACATATCTTTGGGAATTGAGGATTTTGTTTTCTATTCTTCCGCTGCATATGTAATGTTACCCCCAAAATTTTCCAATAGCTCAGTCACATCAATCTACAGTACCCGAGCCGTGCTGCTCGGTCACATCAATCATATAGTGCCCGAATCATGTCGCTCGGCCACATCATTCAGACAGTGCCCGAACCGTGCTGCTCGATCACATTAGTCTTTAGTACCTAAGCCATGCAGCTTGGTCACGCCAGTCTACAGAGCCCAAACCGTGCCTCATGATTATGTCAGTCTTCAAATAACCTAAGCCGTGATACTCAGCTGCATCAATCCTTCAATATCCAAGCCAAGGTGCTTGCTGTCTCCGACCGAATTGCTGCACCCAATGTCGAGCAGTGTCTCTTATCAAATCAAAATCCTAACCGTCTTCCCCAACTGACCCTATCTATGACCGATCTCTGCTCCCAGAAATCCCCGGCCAACCACTGGTCGTACCACTAGTCATTATACAGGCAAACTCGACTCACGAGATCACATCGCGCCATACACAAGCCCCTCGGGGAGTGACCCGGTACAAGCCACTCTCTAAGGGAGGGAGAGATTGATAGGGCACATTTTGGAAACCTACTCTCCAACCACTATTCATAGCCACATCAGCGTCAAGGTCAACATAACGGACCATGCCCCCTGCTCAACGTCATTTCACAAAGGTTGAACGACGTTGACCGAGTATAGCGCCGTTCCACAAAGATTGGGATGGTGCTGACTAAGTACAGTGCTGACTCACAAAAGTGGGGACGGTGCCGACCAAGTACAACGTCGTCTCGCAAAGATCGGGATGGCGCCGACCGAGTACGGTGCCATCCCACAAAAGTCGAGATGGCATCGCTTGAGCACAATGTCGTCTCATATAGGTCAGGACAACGCCAACCAAGTACAGCACTGTCTCGCAAAGATCGGGATAGCACCGACCGAGTACAATGTCGTCCCATAAAGGTTAGGATGGCATCGAGTGCGACACCATTGTTCGACGCCATGGCACTGAGGATGCCCAACCTCTGCTCCAAGAGTAAGCTCGTCACCCAATGGGTCAGCAACCATAAATATGATAGGTACAACCAGTTCCCGGGCTGAAGGATAAAAACTCATCGCGGTGCCGACGACGGGGATCGGTTCTTAGCTTATTTTCTATCCAATTCTAACAAAATATTTAGAGGGGCCGAAGTCGGGAGTCCCCTTCCCGACCTCGACCTGTGTGTAGGGATCGACGATAGAAAGGAAGGCGGCCAGCCAAAGGGGAGTCTCCAGATCTTAAAGCTAAAGCCCAAGCCCGACCCCATCGGATGACAACTCCCATCGCTCGAGTATCGACGTGGATGATCTTACGTACCTGGGATCAAACCAAGCCGTACTGACCTTTCAACCACGGTGTAAAGGATCACTATAAGTTGCCATATCCATAAGCTAAGGATTCTATTAGACTCTACACCAATAACGTGCTCAGTAAGGCTTATTTAATGTTTAAGAAAGCAAAAGTTTAAGAATTGATGTCTAATTCGGAGAGTGTATATCAAATGAGTCACAAGCTACATTATTAACATTATTAGTATCGGTGGGAAATATTTTGTTTTGGATGTCATAGTGCCACATTATTATCATACTAACTAGGCAAGCTTAGGAGATGCCATCTCAGTGCCCTAAGACCTTGTGGTCAATTGAGTGATGCTTGTCGAGTCTTAATTTGATTGTCAACTCTAGAATATTAATTTTTTATTATTTATATATACTTAGACATTATTCAAAACATAAGAACTTGGATTTATTTGTATGCCTTCCATATTATATTTCGATTTTTTTTAAATTTCAATAGAATTTATATTTATTTTAATATTTTTATTTTTTATTATTCATTTGGGTTGATCTAATTGGTTGGTCCATTTTAGTTGCTAAAATAAAGTGTTTACTTGTGCTTGTAGTATCTTGAGTTGGATAGTTTGCTTATTTACTAAAATATATTTTTTATATCCATAGTATATTTTGTAAGATTTTTGGAAGGTTGATATTTTATGGATGAATATTATAGAGGTATCATATAACTTAGGCAAAACCAATTAAGTTCATGATAATAAGATAATAAAAATAATATGACATTTACATATATCATAAGTTGCATATATGATGGGTTTCGTCGTATGCTTCATAACATCCGTGCTTTCATCAAATGCTTCCAAGCTAAGAAGATGAAAACTTGAAAGAATAAGCTCCTATTGAATCTCTAAATAGAAAGGGACTATCCTTAGTTGTCAATAGTAGGCTATCTCTAAATATTCACATGTCTCATTTGGAAGATACGATGGTGCTTGGTGCTTGCTCGTGATGAGGGATCATCAGATCCACAACTATAACAACTATAATTGATTATCCATCGATTTCTATGTAGCCACCGATTACGGGAGGTAGGGGTTTATGTCATGCCTATCAAAACTTGAATTTTTTAGGTAAGTTGTAAAACACGTTATATAGAGATCTAGTAGATACCTAATTGGGCATAGAGACTAGGACAGTCGATGTTAGGATTAGTGTAAGTGTATTTGAATTTTTTTTGGGAAAACTAATTAAATAAAAATATAAGAGAAATAAAAAAGTAAGTAGGTGCCTAAATAAGAGCACAAAAGATGCAAGCATTTACATTGGTTTGGTTTCACGACCTACATTTACTCCTTATTTATTCATTTGAAACCATCAGTTTTCTCTATCTTGATCTTATTCTGAATGAGTATAAATCAACTAACCTTACACTTTTCTCTGTTTTAAGATTTAGTAGTAAGTCTTACACTTAAAAAGTATTCCTCTCTGAATTATTCATCGCTTTATAATGAACAACCCTTATAATTTAAAAAAGGATTTATTGACAAGACAAACTTGACACTAAAAGCAAAAGAACACTTAGTAACTCTCTCCTCGAATCACCAACCTAGTGAAGTTTTATAAAGGCTCCAACCACCCCCAAAACATGGAGTATATCAATCAAAATAACCTGAAACTAGAGTATTGATGGTATTATCATTGCTCTAGGAGATGCTACAACTGAAACATTGAGTCGATACTAATCAAGCTATCTGGGATATGCTAGATGGTATCACCACTTGTATGAGCATTGACTACTTAGGTTAGGTGGTGCCATTGCCAAGCCTAGTAAGAACCCAACAGCTCATAGAAAACCCCATAGTAGCTGGTTGACCTAGTAAAGAGACAGTTTTAACCTAATTGCAATTCAACTGCATCCTATAGCTTTTCGACTAACCATTCAACACATTAGTGATCCTTCAAAATATCAATCAATCATTCGACACATTGACAATCCTTTGGCATGTTGATTAATCTCCACGATATCGATTAATCCTATCATTTAATGCTTAATTCTTCAACTCAATGTTCGATCTTCTGGCACAATGTTTGATTCTTTTCTTAACGTCTAATCCTTTGGCTCAACATTTATTTATTTGATCATTTCGTGATCCACACTCTTAAAGTATCATTAGTATCACTTATATAATAAATATACTTATAAAAATATCAATTATCTAAATTCATCAATTGATTTTATCATCAAAATATAAGACTTGATAATAAAAAAGAGTCATCACTAGCAAAGTGAGATTTGACTCGATTGCGACACTCTTGCGAACGAGAGGAATAGGGAGTTAATCCCGATATTGGTTATAATGTCAAAAGATTTTCTGACCAGTCTCTTCTTTGGGGTGCTTTGATTTTAATTTTCTTGTGATATCTTTCTTTGGGCCCTCCTTACATCAGTATATTAATGTCAAAAAGGATCATCAACTCCTTGTGAACTGATGTAACCCTATACCAAATATTGTTATATTTGAAAATTAACGATCCTTCGTAAACATCCAAGTTGACTAGTCCTTAATGTCTCATTCTTTTAATAGTAGATTCATTTCAAATCGTAGGATCATACAAAAATATAACGAAGACATATCCAACGAGGTCCCTCTAACATGTAAACCAATGAAGACCTCAAGAGTATAAATATAATTCCAAGAGTTCAAAGATAAGTATATACCTAGAGTTCTCACCATTTATAAATCCTATAGTGGGAAATGAAAATTACTCTTTTGAATGTCAAATTAGAGTTTAGGGTTTAGGATAAGCTTATCTATCATTCTCATGTTAACCGAGTAAGCTTATATAGTAACAGTGCCATGCTAACCGATCTATGATAACAAATAGGATGTTTGTGTTGAGTCGTGATTGATCCTTTCACAATATTACAATTAATTATCAATTAAATTATTAATATTGATATATATATACTTGAATTATATTTTTTCTGTCATATGGAATATTCCTTTAATTTTTATAATGTTAGTTTTTATTTATTGTCAATTTTGTTCGATCAAATCGGCTCGTCCGATTCTCAGTGCATCGAACCAAACCAAAAAGGAATAATTCTTAAAGAAAAGGGGAGGGAAAATAAAGAAGGGATTAATGTTAAAATAAAAAAAGTAAAGAACAATCTGTAGGCAAATAAAAATAAAAACGGGGCGCTCTTTAAGAATTGTTTTTTTTGACAAAAATTGTCCAAATTACTCTCGGGAGGGTCTAAAGAAAGACACGGAGGGGCCCCCACTGAAGTTGCCATCACCAAATGGTCGGCTGCAGGCGTGGGTTGGATTCGATGCATGGAGACGCCTACGCCTCCCCTATATATAATAAGCCATTCGTTTTGGGTCTCCCATCCCATATTCCTACGTTTGTCGAACTTGATTTCGGCTGTAGTATAAGGATCCCGATTCTTTCCCGCAAGGCGTTGCCGTTGGATTCTGAGGTGGTTCTTAAGCAGGATGCCGATTCATTCGCCGAAGACGGTGGATGTTGAGGCGGGAATGGCGGTGCTGAAGCAAAGCGTCACCAAGCTGACGAACATCCTGGAGGGCCTTCCCGAGATGCCGTTCAACACGATGGAGTATATGCTTCTCTGCACGTACGTTGTGTCCACCGATTCCTTCTCGCTTTCGCTCTTATCGTTCCTTCGTCTGATGATGGATTTGTTGCTCTCGTTGTTATGTCAGGACTATCTACGATTTTTGCACTATGAAAACCCCCAATGATCTCAGTGAGCAGTTATATGCGGAGTACAAGAAATCGTTGATGGACTACCTGCATTCCACGGTGAGCATGAACCGCTTGCATCTGGATTTACACAATCTTAATAAAAAGAAAAGATTTTTTTTCCCGTGCTAATCTGCTCGGCTTTGATGGTGGAATTGAGTTGGGCCTCGACACCCCTTGAATAAGTTACCCTTTTTGTACTCTTCAGACAACTTGATTTCGAGTAGGCCGGTTGACTATTAGTCGCTTGCATGCAATTGTGTCGATTATAAGTACCATCGGAGTTCAGATTTAGTTTCGTTTGCAGATGCTTAATATAGGTTTCACATGTTTTCGCTTTTTGTGAAAGGTAAAACCATTGGAGAAACAGAAGCTCTATAAAAGAAAAAGGAGGAATAAGCAGAATTCTGTCGTCTGTGCATTTTGGATGCAAGTTTGATGAACGATTCAAATAGAACTTGCATTTTGGATACGATATGATCATTCCATCATGTAAATTGCAAAAGAAGTCTGTATCAATGCCATCTTGTCCTAGTCTTACGAGAACTTCTTCTCTTTCGATCAGGTCTTACCTTCTTTGAGGTCGAAGAACGATGAATATATGCTGAAGGAACTCGTCCGGAGATGGTTAAATTACAAAGTCATGGTCAGATGGCTTTCGCGTTTCTTTCATTACCTCGATCGCTATTTTGTCAAGAAGAAGGCACTTCTTCCACTCAAGGAAGCTGGGATTACTTGCTTCCGTGACCTGGTGCGCCTTCATCCTTCTTCTGTCACATCTCTGCAACATGTTTGCTTTCGGTGTATTGAACTCGAGTCTCCTGCGGGAGTTAATTGTTTTTTTTTTTGTGGTTATAGGTTTATGAGGAGATGAAAGGAAAAATAAAAGATGCCGTCATCTCTTTGGTAAGTCTAATCACTTTTCTTCCTTTCGAGCATTGAACACGTTCATTGATTACGCTGTGTGTTTCAAGCAGATTTATCAAGAGCGAGAGGGGAGTCAAATAGATAGACCTTTGTTGAACAACGTCGTGGAAATTTTCATTCAGATCGGTTTAGGAAGTAAAGAGTATTATGAAGTTGACTTGGAAGCCCCTTTGCTTCAAGACACCGCTGCCTATTATTCCAGGAAAGCTTCAAAATGGATTCTCGAGGATTCATGCCCGGAATACATGTTGAAGGTACTTTTGTTGCGCGACCATTCAGTAATTATCACTCACCTAACGCTGAAAGCGTCTTGGCTTTTGTTAGGCTGAGGAGCGCTTGAAGCAGGAGAAGGACAGGGTTGATCATTACTTGGACCATACCACTAAACAGAAATTGATAGAGGTATATTTCGATAATATCGATGAATATTTTCAGCTGGATAAATTCATTTGAGTCGTCATATTGTTTTGTTTATAGAATGTGGAACATCAGTTGCTGTCTGTAAATGAAATCCAACTTCTAGAAAAGGAAAATTCTGGATTGATTGCATTACTTCGAGACGGCAAGGTACCTCTCTCTACCTCTTAGATGCCGATGACTTAGATTATGCCCCTTTCAGGATTTTATGAAACTTAACAACCATTCTTATAATTTGCATTTTAGGTGGATGACCTCGAGCGTCTGTATAGGCTCTTCAGCAGAATACCTGAAGGCCTGACTCATGTTTCTCAGTTGTTTACGCAGGTTTATCTCAGTTTTATGATGTTCTGATTTGATGCAGTCTTCAGTAAATTATTTTACTTGAATCTCATGGTCATTGAAACATCACTGCAGCATGTGAAAGCTGAAGGTACAGCCCTAGTCAGCCAGGCGGAGAACGCTGCGAGTAGCAAGAGAGTATGTGGCCATAGTCTTTTCCTTTGATATGTTTGCAGAAGTTGACTGTCGTTTGATCTTAACAACAACAAGATCCACAAGAAATTGAAGTGAAGATATTTAGTTGACTTGTTTTGAGGAATCCTTCGAGGCATTTTTTCTCTTTCTCATAGAAAAAAATAATACTAAATATTAGCATAAGAATCGTTGTCCAGTGGTGAACCTTTAATCCTTAGTCAATTGATTATTTAGTTTCAACTCTTATTATCAGCATCCTTCAGTACTTCCGTTCTTGCTGACATGCACACCATTAACAACGCTGACAATGTAAATCTTGCAGGCAGAGAAAAGGGATGCTACTGATTCGCCGCAGCTGGTGCGTAGTGAACCTCTCGATTAGCTTGAGCAGATCAATCGGTTCAGTTTCTTTCTGAGAATCATGAATTGATGAACCTCTTGGGTTTTCAGGTTTTGATCAGAAGAATTATTGAGCTGCATGACAAGTATATGGGATATGTCCAGGAAAACTTCCAGAATCACACCCTTCTCAACAAGGTTTGGTTTGTCATGCACCAACCACTGTTCCAAGTCTTCAACTTTGCCTAAGGATTGTGTATCCCTTTTAGGCACTCAAAGAGGCTTTTGAAGTTTTCTGCAATAAGAGCGTCGCGGGCTCCTCGAGTGCCGAGATGCTGGCTTCCTTTTGCGATAATGTTCTTAGAAAAGCAGGAAGTGAGAAGCTCAGTGATGACGAAATTGACACGACTTTGGAGAAGGTAAATGCCTTGTTTTGACATGAGTGTCTCTCTCTTTCTATTGTGGAATGAATCTACGGTGCAACTGAACAAATCTTCCGTCTTTGCAGGCCATGAAATTGCTTTCTTACATCAATGACAAAGACCTGTTTGCTGAGTTCTCCAGGTATAAAAGGCTGTCGCATGCTGAGCTATTTACGTTGTCTGTCATTACGGTCATGTTCGAATTTGCGAAATTGATTTGCAGGAAGAAGCTTGCGAGGAGGTTGCTGTTTGACAGATATGCTAACGAGGATCATGAGAGGCTCATTTTGACGTACCTAAAGCAGCAATGTGGAGGGCAGTTCAGCTCAAAGATGGAGGGCATGGTCAGTAGCATCCATCATGTTTGTATGGTGATTGGCACTGAATACGCGGGTTGGCAGACTAAAATTTGTTTGTCTCAGGTGACTGATCTAACTCTTGCTAAAGAAAACCAATCGTGTTTCGAGGACTACCTCTACGCGAACCCCCATGCGCATCCAGGGACAGAGCTCAGTGTCAGTGTTCTCACGACTGGATTCTGGCCAAGTTACAAATCATCTGATCTCACCCTTCCCGATGAGATGGTAAGGCAAACCCATTTTCTTGATATGAATGATTGATTGCAAGTTTTTCACCCAAAAAAAGCAATTATAATTGATCAACTTTAACTCGAGGGATTTGACATGCAAAAAAAGAATGCTTGGTTGCTGCTGATTGCTAATTTCGGTTGCCGCTTTCAGATCAAATGCATAGAAGCCTACAAGAAGTTTTATGAGTCCAGCACCAAGAACAGAAAGCTTTCGTGGATATATTCGTTAGGGACATGTAACATCAATGCCAAGTTTGATGCCAAATCCATAGAGCTTACTGTGGCAACTTATCAGGTATCTATCGGATTCTTTTCGTTCTGATCATGTAAAACAGACATGGATGCCAACTGGAAGTATTCACATGATGAGTCGTGAACAGGCGGCAGTTCTTCTGCTATTTAACTCCGCAGATAGATTGAGCTACGCAGAGATCAAAGCTCAGCTCAACTTAACCGATGAGGACATGGTCAGAGTGCTTCACTCGCTTTCTTGTGCCAGATATAAGATTCTAAAGAAAGCGCCAATGACAGACACCGTCTCTCCCAACGACATCTTCGAGTTCAATTCCAAATTCACCGACAAAATGAGAAGGATTAAGGTCTGGACATGACTTTCCTCTTGAATGCTCAAGAAGAAGAAGTTCTTTCTTTTCGGTTTTTTTGGTTCTTTGATTGACACATTCATTCGACTGCAGGTACCTCTTCCCCCGGTGGACGAGAACAAGAAGGTGATAGAAGATGTCAACAAAGATCGAAGATATGCTATTGATGCTTACATCGTGCGCATCATGAAAAGTCGAAAGGCTTTGGGTCATCAACAGTTGGTGTTGGAATGCATCCAACAGCTTAGCCGCATTTTCAAGGTAGTATAGATAGTACCGATGAATCGTATACCGAAACATAGGAATACTATGTGTTAATTAGAAAGGTCTCAGAAAGAAGACAACTTTTCAGACTGTCCTAATTAAGTCGTGGTCTTAATTTGCAGCCTGACGTAAAATTGATCAAGCAACGAATAGAAGATCTGATCACCAGAGAATTTTTAGAGCGGGACGGGGAGGACCCAAACGTTTACAAATACATTGCCTGATCGACCTGATCTCAATCGATTACAAGCTTTCCAAGACTCGAAGATGCATCTTGTGGATTTGCCCTAACTGGGTAGCTTATACCAAGAGAAAGAAGAAAACATCTGTACCGTAATTACATGACCTCTGACCATAGAAATGCATTGTTCTCTTCTTTTGCGGTTAATACATTGGTTGATTTCTGTCCTCCTCGATGTTTTTCGACTGGCACTTGCAAATCCAATCACTCCAAGATAGCCAGGTTGACGAGTGGCATCAGCAGTCGTATGGAAAGCTGGTGCTGCAGCTTGTGGTGCTAATGCTTGAACCGTCCATGCATAAAGAATTTATCATGAGAAGTCCAAAAGAATAAGCAATAATTTAAATCCTCAACCAAGTGAATTCGGTAAAATATGAATCTGATACTCCATTATCTAATGAATCTGTTACACCATTATCAGACCAATGAACGATTAGAGTATTGCTGAAGCTACACCTGTTGGTGCACTGATCTGAGAGGCTGATACCAGCATCGATAGTTGCCATGCTAGACTTGCTAATCATCATATTGGTAAGAAGTTGCTGCAGCCGTCAATTCTTACATCCACGCATCAACACTTTGTGATCTGCTTACACTTTCTGATTGCATTCATATCCAAGGTTCACAATCTTGTGTAGTATGTGTCCATATACGAGTACCAATCGAGTTTTGGAAAACCCTGAGAAAAACTGAAAAAAAACACTGGTACAATACCAAAGTACATGCCTTTATTGAACGATACACGTACAAAGCGTATCACTCAATTTACCTTGGTCCATGTATCGATAGACTCTTGAACAGGTGCCATGGCAAAAATCCAAGAAATAAAGCTTCTTGTCCATGCAGCAATGAGCGACTTGGAGTGGATAATTCCAATGTTCAGAAAGAAAAAGTACCCAAGGAAGAAACATGCTGATCTTTTCATATTTTGCTTGAACCAGATGATAAACAAGCTCTCAAGACATCCTCAATCAAGATAATTCTGTTGGCCAGTCTAAGTGTAACATCCAAAGGTAATAACGAAAGCAAACATGGTTACCCTCTGATACCTGAGTCTTGCCAAGGCAAATATAGGCCAACGAGCAAAATGCAGATGACTCGTATCACCTCATCTGTCGATGAAAAGAAATGCTAATTCAGTTTATGGACAAGTAACAAAAAAGTAGCAACAAGAAACAAGTCCAACAGTTATAGAAACAGCAAACACCTTGACTGCTAAAGTTGGCACCATAATGCATGACAACATCATCATACAAACCAAGAGTAATTATATGAAGCACATGGAGTCCTTAGAATGAATTATGAATACCTTGGTGCAGTTGTTAATATGACATGCTTACAACAATATGAATGCACAATTATGGCATGGAGTTTCTAAACTCCACCTAGGCATTATCATTATTAATTCCAAGTTTGAAAAAAAAAGGAGGTTTGTATGAAGCAACTAGATCATCAACTAGAAGTAACCCTAGGCATCTCATCACCTAGATGTTCCAAAGAGCAAAGAGCTACCATGTTGACACCCATTTTGACTATATATATATATATACACAAGAGTTCATCCAAACAATGTTTGTGACATTGATCACAATGTTGGATAGTTAGGAAAAAAGAAGTTTTGTTGAGATAAGAATATCAAGATGGATGTGTGTGGGTCACTATAGAAGATAGAAAAGAAAATGTTTACATTCATGAACAATTATACACACCAATATAAGATAAGATGAGAGAAAATTATTTAAAACTGAACAGTCATTTCCAAACAATACATATATAAATGTCCCATACAAATAAGGTGTCTCAATTAAGACTTCAATGGTATAAGAATAGGAAAGGGAAAACCCATAAAATTGTTATTGGAAACAATAAGAGAGATTTAACTATTCTTAGTTTGATTAGTGATATTACTATAAATAGAGCTCGATGGTAGGAAAAATTCATATAGTTGATCTTAAATAGGTGGGGCATTATAACTTCTTGTTGTTGCACCAAATATTATATGTTTCCAAGATGACATGCTTAGGGCCATGTTAGAAGAAAGACTAGTGTTTTTAAAAGTGCCAAGTGCCAAGATCCCAAAATGTCTGAGGCACTCCAGAATATTAAAATATAAAAAATATATTTTAATAGCAACCAATGCTAAATAGTTCCAAAGAGTAAACGGTGCTAAATATTGCTAGACAATTTCAAACAAGGATTAACCATGCTAAACGGCTTTAAAGTTTAAAGAGGGACTGAGAATGGTTCTAAAGAGGGATTAATGCTAATCAACTTTAGAGAGGTGATAAGAGGAGTAACCAGCCTATGGAGGAAGGTGGGGAAGGAGACGGCGGTGGCAGAGGGGGCTTTGGACAAAGGTGGCAGTGGAGGGAACTGTGCACGAAGGCAGCAATGGCAAAGGGAGCTGTGCACAAAGGCACACTGGGCGACAGACCACAGGTGGGTCAAGCGATGATGTAGGGTTTTAGTTTTCATCGAGCCAAGCACACGAGGAGGGTGGTTGGTTTAGTGTTAGGGTTTAGTTGGTTCAATTGAACCAACTTGCCTATTCAATCGAACCAAGCAGGAGATAAGGTCACAATTCACTTGGGCGTTCACTGAGGGGGTGGTGGTTTAGTGTTAGGGTTTAGTTGGTTTGATTGAACCAAGCAGGAACTCAAGTCACAATTCACTCGAGCGCTCACTCAAGGCGCCCAAGTGGTGATTCAGTCAAATGCATCGCCCGAAAGCTGTGTGATGCGCTTGGGCCTCACCTCGCCTCACCCGAGCACCTAGGCGAGCGCCTGGGCGTCTATTAAAAACCTTAGGAGAAACATGTCGTTGGTTCAATGTAAATAAAACTTCAAAAGAGATGGAAGATAGATAAAAGATGAAACATGTCATAATTCTCCTTTTAAATAATAGGTACCAATTCTACAGACTATAACTCTAAGTGCTGATGTCTAATCTATCAAATGTTGCCCTTCAATTAGGGTTAGGGTTGGGACATATGGTATTATATTAGAATTCTAATGGTGACAGATGTTGCAATGTCAAATTAGCAATGGTGAGCAAAGATTGGATATCACAAGAAATGCAATAATTTAAAGAAGAGATCCAATGAAATAGTTGAACTAAGAGGATTCTTATCAATTTGAAGATACATATATCAAGTTCTGTCTGCATCTCATACCTTCTCCTGAGATTTCCAAATACACCCAGAGATTTCTGCATATTTTATTCGGATAATATCTTTCAGCTACAGCTCAATATACACCTCTTTTCATTTCTTACCTTACAACAGGTAACATTCCCCTCTGTTCCATCTCTTTCTGTAAAACAACTACCTTTTCTTGATGTCCATAATTAGCATAACCAGACATTAGTGCACTATAGATATCCCTATCAGGAAGCAGTTTCTTCTGTAGCATTTCTTCAAATAAATTCTCAGCATCTTGCATCCTTCCTTCTAAGCTCGTCTGACTAATCAAGGCATGATAAGTAGACAAGGTTGGTCTGAGGCCTATCTTCTCCATCTCTTTGTAAAGCTCAATAGCTTTATCAGTAGAGCTGGTATTACAATAGGCAGATATAAGAATGGTGTACGTAACTGCATCAGGGCTTAAACCTTCATCTCTTAACCCGAGGGCCAAGTGTTGAGCTTCTGATAGATTTCCTTTGAGAGACAGACCTTTTATTAGAGTATTATAAGTCACAATACTAGGAGATATCCCAGTTTTCTTCATTCCCTCAATCAGTTCAAAAGCCTTTTGCAACTCTTCCTGTTTACAATATGCATCAATTAGAATGTTGTATATCTGCACATTTGGTCGAATACCTCTTGATACCATGTCTTGGAAGAGTGCTTCTGCTTCCACAAGCATGCCTTGTTTGCAGAAACCATTGACCAGTGATCCATAAGACACAACATTCAATTCCAGCCCCATATCCTTCATCTCCTCAAAAATGTCGAAGCACCTCTCAAAGTGACAAGCTTGCGCATAAGCATCGATGAGTGGATTATATGTCTCCACTTCTGGTGACACTCCCTTCCCTACCATCTCCTTGATCAACCCCTCTGCCTCAGCCATCCTTTGCAATTTGCACAGCCCATTTACCAGTGAATTGTAAGTGATGCATTCGGCTTTCAATCCAAGTGACTCCATCCGGCCCATGGCCTCAAAGGCTCCTTCCATATCTCCTATGCGACAATATCCATCAACAATCGTATTAAAAATCACACTGGTTGGGACCAAGCCTTTTTCTACTAGTCTCTCCAAGACCTCATCTGCTTTGGCAACTTTTCCATACTTGCAAAGTCTATTCAACAATATACTGCAAGTGTACGCTCCTATTGTTACACCCTTTTTAACTGACTCCTCGAATAAAACCAATGCGGCTTCCACATCGCCACTTCTCGAGTGGCCATCAAAGAGAGCACTGTACGTAAATCCATCAGGCATGAAACCAGCTGCTCTCATCTCATCCAACAAGGAATTTACGTCATCCATCCGGCTGGCACAACAAAGCCCCGATAGCAAGGTATTATACGTGACAAGGTTTGGCTTCAATTTCGAAGCCCGCATCCGATCCCGCACACCAAAAGCAGCATCCAAATTCCCAATTTTACAATACCCATCAACCATCGTATTATATGTGATGAGGGTTGGTGTGATTCCCCTCCTCTCCATTTCTTCAAACATCTTCTGAGCACCATCCAAGCGCCGCTCCCTGCACAGGCACGATATCAGGCAATTGAAGGTGAAAGCATCCGGCTTCAGGCAATCCTTCTTCTCCATGCAATGAAATAACTCCATCGCTCTATCCAGATCTCCGGATTTGACAGCCGACTGGATGGCCTTATTGTAGGCGTAGGTGTCCGGGCGAATTGGAGAGGCGACCAACCGGTTGAAGAGAGACAAGGCATCGGTGTACCGCTTGCGGGATACAAGGGTCTCAAGCAGGAGATTGCACGAACGGAGACAGGGGAACAGGTGGGAGCTTTCCTGGGCGACGAAGGAGACGAGGTCGAGGGCCTCGTCAGGGAGGTTAAGCGAAGCGTAAGCGGAGACGAGGAGGCTGGCAGCGGAGTGGGAGAGCGGGTGAGGATGGGAAAAGGAGCCGGCGAGGGATCGGAAGAGGTGGGAGGGGGAGGGGAAGAGGGGCTTGTGGGAGAGAATTAGGGTTTGGCAGAGTGATAGGGAGGAATGAAAGCAGCCCTTTTGCTGGAGCTGTGCACGCAACTTATCCAATAGTTCCTCTGCCTGATCTCCTCCTCCGCCGCCGCCGCCGATGCTGCCGTGGATGTCTTCTCCTCGGCGTTCGAGGATATCTGCTTCATTAGAAGAGAAACATCTTCGAGGAGGAGGAGGGGGAAGAGGAAGGGAGGAGAGGCGGGAGGGATTTGGGGTTCGACGGAGAGAGTGGCGGACGAGCTTCGCCATCTCTCCAGCTCCCGTGACGGCGGTAATGGGATTCTGCAGAGGTTTAAGCTTCAGAAGATATGAATATAATAATAATATGTATGCGTATGCAAAGAGACTGGCATTCATAGGTGATCATACGGTCTCCGCTGCCCGTTACACACGCCATTGTTAAAAATAACGGCCTTAACATTCATTATAACGGCTGTCAGGACCCGTTATATGTTTCACGTATATATATATATATATATATATATATATATATGTCCGGTAGACTCGGATTAATGACTAGTAACCATTAGTTTGAAAAGAAATGATTGATTACCACTTAGAGATTCGTGCAACACGTACAAGTGGCAAAATTTGAATTACTTGATATTGTTTGTTGTATTCTATCTTTGCTCAAGATAATACATATCGATCATTGCTAATGACAATTATCTATGTTTCCAACTTGATATGAGTTCTTTGCCTTACAAAAAAAATACCCTATCTTCTTCTGAAAATAAAATAAAATAAAAATATTGAAGTATCCTATCTGCAAATATAATCTCTATCTGCATGATATAAGGTAAGAGCATTCAGTAGTTTTGCTGCAATTGGTTTTGCGATAGGTAATTATTCTTTTAAATGAGTACTACTGTCAATCATCTTGAAAATGTCACCTAAAAATACAATGCCAAATTCACTTCTGCAAGCTGATATAAGCCAGAAGAACTATTATCCTTTTTCCATAAGGAGTTCATCTGCTCATTTCTTACATAATCCTGCTTGTTTTTTAGATGGGAAGGAAGTTCCAGGTTTTAGAAGTATTTAAAGTAGAAATCTTGGAATAAATCATGCCACTATGATTGTACAAGGCTGCATCAGCCCAAGTTGAATGACAGAAGGAATGTCTTTTCATTCACCAACTTATGTAATTTTTTTCTCATCAAATGACTTTAGCTGGTCGAATCATCACTTCACAGGAAAGGCATTAACATCTTTTGACATTTGGACAGCTGTAGCTTTCCAGACTATAATTTGCCAAGAAAGTTGTGTGATGTTCTTCAAAGTATCAACTACAATGACTGCATACATTCACTTTCAAGCAGCATGTAAAACATCATTTTAAGAACTTGATAGTCAAGGCTAAGTTCTTAATTTGTATTATACTAGCTTGCATGCTAGAGATGTTCAACATGCAACAGCATAATAATACCTAAACCAACCGATTTATATAGCATTATCAGTGAGCTTACATGTATGAAAAAACAAAAAAGTTCTCGATTAGAGATTCAGAAAACCAACATAATATACTTTTATACAGCTTTTTCAGTGTCATAGTTACATACTCCAAAATTCTAAGACAGTATCATGTGGAACAGATACATGTCGGCTGACAGCAAATAGAGTGTACAGATTTTTTGATGTCTCCATGTTCATATACAATGTCCTTCAACATCCTGGAATACTGTTGCTTCTGCATTGCCATATTTTAGCTTTCATAAACGTGTATCTGTCAGATAGCTCTACCAATGTTCCTGCAGCGGACCATGACAAAGTATCAATCAAATCAGAAGTTCCTCTATCTTCATCTTACGAACAATGAAATGAACAATCAAGTTTGCGTTGAAGTGATCAGAGTGGATGACACAATTGCACATGATTCATACTATTGATCAGTGGACTGCTAGTCCGGATTGTGCAATTTGAACACCTATTCACGTACTGTAATCACATCAAATATTTAAGTTAGGAATTGATTTTCTTTCCTTACTTATTATTATAATTTAAGGAAATCTTAATCTACTTCCTTGTTTGTTGATATGAATTAAGGAAATAACTAGTAAGCCAAATATGATGATATCATATTTGTTAGTATATTAAATAGAAATAATTTATATTAAATAAATACGAAAATTAAAATTTATTTCCCTTAATAGAGGCTCACCTCCTCCTATTTAAAGGGAGGGATTTCTCTCCTTCGTTCCTCACCTAGTTGAGCCTGGCAACGGGAGGAACGAGGAGTTACACCCTATTGACAAGAGGTAGGTTTCCCTACCTTTCTTAAAAGTTTTAGCTTTTATTTTGATTTTTTAAATGTTGAAAGTTTTATAGTTTGAAAAATATTTATCAATTCTTTAAATATCAAATTTTTTATATTAAAATAATCAATTAAAGTTTTCATAATATTCTTTGACCCATGATTAAGGTTTTTATTGTAGAATTAAATATGTAAAAAAAAATATATATGTTTTATATGATATATTTTATGTATTACAGTTTATCTTCAATCTTATCTGGATTAAAATCTTGTTAGACTAAAATATGTTATCTAAAATCTCTTTTTTTTTTTATATTCTTTGATCTGAAATTTAAAATATATTATTCTGAATGATTTAAAATATGACTAGAATATGTTGAAATTTTATGTGTTGAAAACATGATTTTTATTTGAATTTAGAAAGCTATTTCCTTACGTTAAAACTTATCTCCTAGTCCCTCTTTTAATGTCTTATGATTTCTAGTCAAATTGAGAATGTTATTTCTTTGTATTAAAGCTTTTCTCCTCATCTATCTTTTAATGCATTATTATGTTTTCATTTATGTTGTTAATGGGTATATGCTATGACTAGTCCATGGGCCAGGGCTGGGCCAATTTTATGTAATGCATGCTCAATCATGTATAATACACATGACCTGGACTGGCTCAATCTAGCCCAATATTATTGTTGAACTTAAGCCCAAATATTGATTGAATTAAACTAGACTTGATTAGTCTAGATCAATTCAGGGTGATTCCGAATTGATTGACTTATTCAAGTTAGTTTAACCTAAATTGAACTTAATCTAGTCTAAATTATATTAGTCTAGGGTGGTTCCAGACCAGTTAAATAAGGATTAGAGATCAGTTCAGTTATGCTCTAGTAAATCGAGTTCAATTGAATCGATTAAACTAGAGTTCAAGTCAATTGAGGGTTAATTTATATTATTTGATATTGATGATTTTTAAAAGAGATGTTTTAAATATGTTATTTTATCCCGAAATGGATATGACCAGTGTGAGATTATATTCCTGCCAAGAGCAGGTAGGGCGATTCCCTTCGGGGATTAGCGGGTCGTCAGACGTGGCGGCTGGACGGTTCCTCCATCCGTTGTTGGGAGGAACGTGTCCCCACTTTGGCGGGTGTGGGACACCACTCCATCCGCTGTTGGGAGTGTGATATGAGTTTGCCTCCATTCGCTGTTAGGAGAACACAAACTCATCCCGTAGGATAAAGCCTCTCCATCCGCTGTTGGGGGAGTGCTCCTTCGGGTACTTGATATACGCCAATGGGATGATTGATTGAATTTTGGTCATGTATTTATCTTGATTTGACTTTTGGGGTTCCTACTCAGCATTGCTGAATTTTCTTTGTTTTTGATTTTCAAAGCAGTCTCCCTCTAGTACTAAATCGGATTCCAGTGGAGAGCGAACCTTCCTCTACCGCTAGGTAGAGCCACTTGGATGACTCTTGAAGTTAACTTTTCTATTTGTAATTTGATAAATAAATGAATTGTAATAAATGGTTATAGATGATGAATAAAGTGATATTTATTTATTTGGCCTGTGTGAAAATAAAAATAAAAAAATCCAGGATGTGACAATTTTTATGGTATCAGAGCATGGTCTAGGGCCTGTAGGTATATTAGGTCCCTTGATTGACTTTAACCAATGATTGTCTTTAACCTATTATAAGAATAATTGAGCCAATTCGAAAGATTAGTGGTTTTATCACTCGGGGTGCTCATGGTCGCAATGCTACTAGTGTACGCACTCGGAGAGGTGTTCATACAAATAATAAGTTGGAAACTCTTTGACAGTTGATCAGATATATAGAAACTGTGTTATTACTATTAAAGGTCATGATTTGCTAGTAGATCTTATTATACTAGAATTTCAAGATTTCGATGCTATCTTGGGTATGGACTGACTTTCAACATACCATGTAAGTATCGATTGTTTCCGGAAGACTATTACTTTTTCACCCTTAAATCAACCATCTTTCAAGTTCATCGGGATTCAAGAAAAGTTCCCTTCTATTATTTCAGCCTTGAGTGCTGTTACGGTAAGTAACTGTTTTAGCCGTGGCCTCGGGGCCGTTGCGGCTTGGTTTGGGTCCGGAAGGCGATGATCTCCGTGGGGGCGCTCCTCGAGGTCTCCCGGCGGCCGAGCTCGGTGGTTCGGGTCGGGAGGTCGGTTCGGCAGGTCGGGTCGGTGGTTCGGGTCGGTGGTTCGGGTCGGCGGCTCGGGTCGGGAGGCAGCTCCGCCGCAGCTTCGGGAAGAGGCAACACCGTCTCGCACCTGCACACAGGTCGGGCCGGGAGCTCGGCCCGACCCCTCCGACGATCAAGTTAGAGAAAGATGTGGAGGGGATTGTGGATGAGGCAGAAGAAGAGCCTCTGAGTGTTGTGTCTGAGTGAGTTCCCCCCCTTTTGCTTAGGACTCAGGGGTATTTATAGAGGAGGTTTGATGTTACCGCTGGGGTTGCGTGGGAGGCCAAGCTGCTGCAGGGTATGGAGAGCCTCGGGCAGTGTGTCGCTCAGGGGGTTGCGTGGGAGATCGGGGGATCGCAGGGTATGAGCGAGCTTCAACCGTTACCTACTTCTGTCTCGTCCGGTTGTGCTGGGTCTGCCAGTTTTTGTCATATCATATGCCCCCCCCGAAAGGAGCTATGCGTCGGTTCTTGCATGCAGGGGGTCCGATGCATGGCTTTTTACTTCAGGTGGGCTGGTCATGCATATCCGAGGCGTATGACGTAGGCGGGCTAGCCGCGCGGACGTGTCTCGTGCAACATGGGGCCGAAGTGCGCAACTCAGTCAGGAAGCCGAGCAGGGTTAGACTCGGGGCCGATGGAGCCGATGAGGGCTGAGGAGCACAGCGTAGGCGGGGTGACCGCGCAGGTGTGGTCCCGGGATGGCGTAGAGTCGAGGGTCGAGGAGCACAATGCCGGCGGGGTGACTACGCATGTGAGAGGCGTAGAGCCGAGGGCCGAGGAGCATAACGCAGGCGGGGTGACCGCGCAGGCGTGATCTCGAGAGGCATAGAGCCGAGGGCCGAGGAGCACAACGCAGGCGGGGTGACGGCGCAGGTGTGATCTCGGGAGGCGTAGAGCCGAGGGCCGAGGAGCACAACGCAGGCGGGGTGACCGCGCAGGTGTGGTCTCGGGATGGCGTAGAGCCGAGGGCCGAGGAGCACAACGCAGGCGGGGCAACCGCGCAGGTGTGGTCTCGGAATGGCGTAGAGCCGAGGGCCGAGGAGCACAACGTAGGCGGGTTGGCCGCGCTGGTGTGGTCTCGGGATGGCGTAGAGCCGAGGGCCGAGGAGCACAACGCAGGCGGGGTGACCGCGCAGGTGTGGTCTCGGGTGGTACGGAGCCAAAGGGGGTGTCCTCGAGCATTAAGCGACCGAGGAGGCCTCGGGCATTATGCGACCGAGGTGGTGGCCTCGGCAAGCATGGAGCCGAGGCACTCGGTGCAGGCAGGCTGCGGCCGAGGGATGTGACCCAGGTGGGCAAGGTAGTGGATATGGCCGAGGAGTTCGGCGCGGGCAGGCTGGCCGTGCAGACGTGTCTCGGGGTTTATGGAGCCGAGGGGCACGACGCGGGCGTACTGGCGGCACTGGTCTGTCTCGGGAACATGGAGCCAAGGAGCACGACGCAGGCGGCTGGCGGCGCAGGTGTGGTCTCGGGCATTACGCGGCCGAGGAGCACGACGCAGGCGGGCAGACCGTGCAGGCGTGGTCGCAAGGGCCATGCGACCGAGTAGCACGACGCAGGCGGGCAGGACGCGAGGACGTGGACTCGGGCACCATGCGGCCGAGGTACACGATAGAGGCGGACAGGCCGCGCCGAGGTGGATCTCGGCAGTGATTGGCCGAGGTGCTCGGCGCAGGCAGGCTGCGACCGAGGGACACCGCTCAGGCGGGCAGGCCGCGCTGAGGTGGGATTTCGGCAGAGAGTTGCCGAGGTGCTCGGTGCAGGCAGGCTGCGACCGAGGTACATCGCTCAGGCGGGCAGGCCGCGCTGAGGTGGGATTTCGGCAGAGAGTTGCCGAGGTGCTCGGTGCAGGCAGGCTGCGACTGAGGTGGTGGGCTTGGCAAGCATGGAGCTGAGGGGTTCGACGCAGGCAAGCCGCGGCCGAGGGGCATGAACCAGGTGGATAGGACCGTGGAGTTCGGCGCGGGCAGGTTGGCCGCGCAGACGTGTCTCGGGGTTCATGGAGCCGAGGGGCACGACGCGGGCGTACTGGCGGCACTGGCCTGTCTCGGGAACACGGAGCCAAGGAGCACGACGCAGGCGGCTGGCGGCGCAGGTGTGGTCTCGGGCATTACGCGACCGAGGAGCACAACGCGGGCGGGCAGACCGCGCAGGTGTGGTCGCAAGGGCCATGCGACCGAGTAGCACGACGCAGGCGGGCAGGACGCGAGGACGTGGACTCGGGCACCATGCGGCCGAGGTACACGATAGAGGCGGACAGGTCGCGCCGAGGTAGATCTCGGCAGTGATTGGCCGAGGTGCTCGGTGCAGGCAGGCTGCGACCGAGGGACACCGCTCAGGCGGGCATACCGCGCTGAGGTAGGCTCGGCGCAGGCAAGCTGCGACCGAGGGGCGAGACCCTGGTCGGTAAGCCGCCCTGAGACAGACTCGGCAGTGAATATGGCCGAGTAGCTCGGCGCAGGCAGGCCGGTCGCGCATGGGGCCGAGGAGCCGAGGCAGCGGGCTGCTTGCTGCGCATGAGGCCGAGGGGCCGAGGCAGCGTGATGCTTGCTGGCTGCGCACGAGGCCGAGTGGCCGAGGCAGCGAGGCTGCTTGCTGGCTGCGCGTGAGGCCGAGGAGCCGAGGCAGCGAGGCAGCAAGGCAGCGTGCTGGCTGCGCATGAGGCCGAGTGGCCGAGGCAGCGAGTTGCTGGCCGCGCATGAGGCCATGAGGCCGAGGCAGCGTGCTACTTGCTGCGCATGAGGCCGAGTGGCTGAGGCAGCGAGGCAGCAAGGCAGTAAGGCAGCGTGCTGGCTGCATATGAGGCCGAGTGGCCGAGGCAGCGTGTTGGCTGCGCATGAGGCCGAGGGGCCGAGGCAGCGGGCTACACCGTCAGCTGAGGCGGGCGGCCATGCATGGGACCGAGGGGTCGATGCAGCGGGCTGCACCGTCATGGGGCCGAGGAGCAGCCGAGGCATCAGGCTGCTTGCTGCGCATGGGGCTGAGGAGCCGAGGCAGCGGGTTGCTTCGTCAGCCGAGCAGCTGAGGCGGGCGGCCACGCATGGGACCGAGGGGTCGATGCAACGGGCTGCACCGTCATGGGGCCGAGGAGCAGCCGAGGCATCAGGCTGCTTGCTGCGCATGGGGCTGAGGAGCCGAGGCAGCGGGCTGCTTGCTGTGCATGAGGCCGAGTGGCCGAGGGCCGAGGGGCCGAGGCTGCGAGGCAGCGTGTTGGCTGCACATGTGGCCAAGTGGCCGAGGCAGCGGGCTGCTTGCTGCGCATGAGGTCGAGTGACCGAGGCAGCGAGGCAGCTCGCCGGCTGCGCACGAGGCCGAGTGGCCGCGGCAGCGAGACTGCTCGCTGGCTGCGCACGAGGCCGAGTGGCCGCGGCAGCGAGACTGCTTGCTGTGCATGAGGCCGAGTGGCCGAGGGCCGAGGCTGCGAGGCAGCGTGTTGGCTGCGCATGTGGCCAAGTGGCCGAGGCAGCGGGCTGCTTGCTGCGCATGAGGTCGAGTGACCGAGGCAGCGAGGCAGCTCGTTGGCTGCGTATGTGGCCAAGTGGCCGAGGCAGCGGGCTGCTTGCTGCGCATGAGGCCGAGTGACCGAGGCAGCGAGGCAGCTCGCTGGCTGCACACGAGGCCGATCGATCCCGAGGTAAGTGGGGAGCACGCTTGAGCCTGTCGGATAATACCTCGACATTCGGGTGCCGCCCGTTTCGCGTTCTTGGCAACAAGAGCAGTGTATCGCGCGGTCTCTGGCATCTTCATCCGCCAGTAGTAGGTTAAGGCAACCGGGAGGGCGCCCAGCATGAGAGTTGTGCACCAGATGTAGTCGGCTTCCGGGACGGTCGAGCCGGCGCGGTCGTCCCTGTAGGCCGGATAGTCGAAGCGCTCCTTGAAGGCGGCGGAGATGATGATGGAGACGATTCCGCCTGTGAGGATGCCGAAGCCCTGCGTAGTGAAAACGACTGCGATGAAGGCGCCACGGGTCTTCTTGTTGGCGTACTCCGACATGATGGTGGCGGAGAGCAGGTAGTCGCCGCCGATACCAAAGCCGAGGCAGATGATGGAGCAGATGACCATGAGCATGAGCGTCATGCCATACACCTTCTTGCGGCCGAGCTTGTCGCCGAGCCACCTGAAGAAGAGCTGGCCAGAGAGGGCACCACAGAAGGCCACGCGGGTGATGGCAGCGGACACGTTGGGCGGGAGCGTCCCGGGCGATTGGGGTCGAAGGAATAGATGCGGCCAAGGAGCTTCGTGACGAGGGAGATGCAGAAGAGATCATAGGCGTCGGTGAAGAAGCCCATGCCAGCAATGACGGTGGCCGTGAAGTGATACCACCGCGTCTTGGCAAGGTCGAGTGCCCCGAGCACTTGGAGATGACCTCCGGCCATCGTTGCAACGTACTTTCCTCTGCTTGTGCAACCGCTCTATAAGAAGAGGAGGAGGAGAAGAGGGAGACCAGAGCTTTGGTCGCAGGAAGGAGAAGCCGAGCAGGGAGATCTAGAGGAGAAGGCGAGGTAGGCTCTGAGAACAGTGGGAGGGGCCGAGGCCGCGCAAAGATCTCGGCTGTAGCCGAGGCAGATGATGGAGCAGAGGCACGTGGGTTGGCTGCGCGCGTGGGACCGAGGGGCCCACGAGGGGTCGAGGCGCGTGGGCTGGTCGCGCGCGTGGGACCGAGGCGTCGAGGCGCTCGGCGCGGTCGGGCTGGCCGCGCGCGTGGGACGCGGTCGGGTTGGCCGCGCGCGTGGGACGCGGGCGGGTTGGCCGCGCGCGTGGGACGCGGGCGGGCTGGCCGCGCGCGTGGGACCGAGGGGCCCGAGGCGCGCGGGTTGGCCGTACGCGTGGGGCCGACGCAGGCGGGTTGGCCGCCTGCCGAGCCGCGCGCGTGGCCGAGGAGCCGAGACCGGCCCCAGAAGTCACTGCTGCTGGTGCAGGTCGGCGGCAGTGGAGCGACTAAGGAGAAAACTAATGTACCGGAGTTTCCGGGCCCTTCCTCTAGCGCCATTATGTTACGGTAAGTAACTGTTTTAGCCGTGGCCTCGGGGCCGTTGCGGCTTGGTTCGGGTCCGGAAGGCGATGATCTCCGTGGGGGCGCTCCTCGAGGTCTCCCAGCGGCCGAGCTCGGTGGTTCAGGTCGGGAAGTCGGTTCGGCAGGTCGGGTCGGTGGTTCGGGTCGGCGGCTCGGGTCGGGAGGCAGCTCCGCCGCAGCTTCGGGAAGAGGCAACACCGTCTCGCACTTGCACACAGGTCGGGCCGGGAGCTCGGCCCGACCCCTCCGACGATCAAGTTAGAGAAAGATGTGGAGGGGATTGTGGATGAGGCAGAAGAAGAGCCTCTGAGTGTTGTGTCTGAGTGAGTTCCCCCCCTTTTGCTTAGGACTCAGGGGTATTTATAGAGGAGGTTTGATGTTACCGCTGGGGTTGCGTGGGAGGCCGAGCTGTTGCAGGGTATGGAGAGCCTCGGGCAGTGTGTCGCTCAGGGGGTTGCGTGGGAGATCGGGGGATCGCAGGGTATGGGCGAGCTTCAACCGTTACCTGCTTCTGTCTCGTCCGGCTGTGCTGGGTCTACCATTTTTTGTCATATCAAGTGCTACCCAACTATTACTGAAGGGATGTCAAGGATACTTGGCCTTTATTTCTGGAGAAGAATCTAAGAAGCCAGTATTAAAGGACATCCCCATTGTACGGGATTTTCCAGATGTTTTTCCTAAAGATCTACTTGCACTGCCACCAAATAGACAGATTGAATTTACAATTGATCTTCTACCTGGTACTACACCTATTTCTAAACCTCCATATAGAATGGCACCAATTGAGTTGGAGGAGTTAAAGAAACAAATCCAAGAGCTTTTGGACAAGGGTTTTATTCGACCTAGTGTATCACCTTGGGGTGCCTCTGTCCTATTTGTGAAGAAGAAAGATGGATCTTTGCGACTATGCATTGATTATAGACAACTCAACCAAGTGACCATAAAGAATAAATATCCTCTTCCCCGAATAGATGACCTGTTTGATCAACTTCAAGGTACTCAGGTATACTCAAAGATTGATTTGAGATCCGGGTATCATCAACTGAAGATAAGGGAAGGAGACATACAGAAAACTGCCTTTAGAACAAGATATGGTCATTATGAATTCTTAGTAATGCCTTTTAGACTCACAAATGCACCAGCTGCCTTCATGGATCTCATGAATAGGGTGTTCCACCCTTATCTTGATAAATTTGTAATTGTGTTCATTGATGATATCTTGATCTACTCTAAAAGCATAGCAGAGTATGAACACCATCTTAAGATAGTTTTGGAAGTCCTAAGGCAAGAGAGACTATATGCCAAACTAAGCAAGAGCAACTTCTGGCTCAATGAAATTATGTTTCTCGGTCATGTAATTTCAAGTGCTGGTATATCTGTTGACCCTCATAAGATTGAAGCCGTGATAAAATGGAAGCAACCTTCTAATGTTTCAGAGATTAGAAGCTTTTTAGGTTTGGTTGGATACTATAGAAGATTCGTAGAAGACTTTTCAAAAATAGTAGCACCATTGACCAGATTGACACAAAAGAATATAAAGTTCATGTGGGATGATAAATGTCAACAAAGTTTTCAAGAATTGAAGAAGGAATTAACCAGTGCTCCTATATTGGTGATTCCTTCGGGGGGAGAAGGTTTTGTAGTGTATAGCGACGCCTCACTACAAGGGCTTGGTTGCGTTCTAATACAAAATGAGAGGGTAGTTGCTTATGCATCGAGGCAATTAAAGCCTAATGTGAAGAACTATCCTACTCATGACTTAGAGTTAGCAGCTATCATTTCTGCACTGAAAATTTGAAGGCATTATCTCTATGGACAGACTTTTGAAATCTTCACGGATCATAAGAGTCTCAAATATATTTTCACACAGAAAGATTTAAATATGAGACAAAGAATGTGGTTGGACTTTCTAAAGGATTATGATTTTAATATCAACTACCATCCTAGGAAAGCTAATGTAGTTGCTGATGCCTTAAGCAGAAATACCTATAGTCTTGTAGCCTATATGAATATTCAAAGGAATTCTATGATGACGGAGTTGGCAGACTTAAAACTTAAACTTTTATCGGAGACAAATAAAGGTTTTCTTGCGTGTCTGATGGCACAATCATATTTGGTGGAAAAGGTTAAAGAAAGTCAGAAGGAAGATACATATCTTCAAATGATAGTTAAGGACATAGCTCAAGGATCTAGACCTGAATTCCTCCAAGCCTAAGATGGTTCTATTACATTCCATAATCGACTTTGTGTTCCCGAAAGCCATCTAGTAAAGATGCAATTATTGGATGAGGCACATAGATCAAAATTTAACATCTATCCCGGGACTACTAAGATGTATCGAGATTTACGCCAAAACTATTGGTGGCGTGGTATGAAGAGAGATATAGCAGAGTTTGTTTCTAAATGTCTGATATGTCAACAGGTGAAGATAGAACATCGAGTACCTACAGGAAAATTACAAAAGATTTTGATTCCTGAATGGAAGTGGGAGCAAGTCACTATGGATTTCGTGACAGGATTACCCAAGACTGTGAAAGGATATGACGAAATTTGGGTAATAGTAGACAGACTTACTAAATCTACTCACTTCCTTCCTATTAACAAGAAGTATTCATTAGATAAACTAGCAAGCTTATATATTAAAGAAATTATTCGATATCATGGGGTGCCAGTTAGCATTATCTCAGATAGAGATCCAAGATTCACCTCTAAATTTTGGGGAAGTCTACAAAAATCTTTGGGCACGTAGTTAAAGTTTAGTACAGCTTTTCACCCCCAAACTGATGGCCAATCTGAAAGGACAATACAAACTCTTGAAGATCTCTTAAGAGCATGTGCTTTGGACTTTGGTGGGAGTTGGGATATGCACTTACATCTAATTGAGTTTTCTTATGATAATAGTTACCACTCTAGCATACAGATGACTCCATTTGAAGCTCTTTATGGAAGAAAGTGCAGATCACCTGTATATTGGGATGAGGTGGGAGAACGAAAGCTTTTGGGGCCTCAATTAATTCAAAAAGATGCTGATAATATTCGAATTATACGCCAAAGATTATTAACAGCTCAAAGTCGTTAGAAAAGTTATGCAGATCGAAGGCGAAGAGATCTATAGTTCGAAGTTGGTGAGCACGTCTTCTTAAAGGCATCGCCAACCAAGGTAGTTATGAGGTGTGGTCAAAGGGGGAAGTTAGCCCCAAGATTTATTGGCTATTTGAGATCTTACAAAAGGTTGGGCCTGTAGCATACAGATTGGCATTGCCCCCGGCTTTGGCTAGCATCCATGATGTATTCCACGTGTCAATGCTTCGAAGATATATCAGGGATCCATCACATGTTATGCCACTTTTAGAGAACAACCAACCCAGATCTTGAAAAGAGAAGAACATGTTCTAAGGAACAAAATTATACCTTTGGTAAAGATTTGTTAACAACACCATTCAGACCAAGAGGCAACATGGGAAAGAGAAGAAGATATGCGAGAGCAGTATCCTCATCTATTCTATTAAGGTAAGCTAAATTTGGGGACCAAATTTCCTATATGAGGGGAGAAATGTAATCACATCAAATATTTAAGTTAGGAATTGATTTTCTTTCCTTACTTGTTATTATAATTTAAGGAAATCTTAATCTACTTCCTTGTTTGATGATATGAATTAAGGAAATAACTAGTAAGTATTCCAAATATGATGATATCATATTTGTTAGTATATTAAATGGAAATAATTTATATTAAATAAATACGAAAATTAAAATTTATTTCTCTTAATAGAGGCTCACCTCCTCCTATTTAAAGGGAGGGATTTCTCTCCTTCGTTCCTCACCTAGTTGAGCTTGGCAACGGGAGGAACGAGGAGTTACACCTTATTGACAAGAGGTAGGTTTCCCTACCTTTCTTAAAAGTTTTAGCTTTTATTTTGATTCTTTAAATGTTGAAAGTTTTATAGTTTGAAAAATATTTATCAATTCTTTAAATGTCAAATTTTTTATATTAAAATAATCAATTAAAGTTTTCATAATATTCTTTGACCCATGATTAAGGTTTTTATTGTAGAATTAAATATGTAAAAAAAAAATATATGTTTTATATGATATATTTTCTGTATTACAGTTTATCTTCAATCTTATTTGGATTAAAATCTTGTTAGACTAGAATATATTATCTAAAATCTCTTTTTTTGATATTCTTTGATCTGAAATTTAAAATATATTATTCTGAATGATTTAAAATATGACTAGAATATGTTGAAATTTTATGTGTTGAAAACATGATTTTTATTTGAATTTAGAAAGCTATTTCCTTACGTTAAAACTTATCTCCTAGTCACTCTTTTAATGTCTTATGATTTCTAGTCAAATTGAGAATGTTATTTCTTTGTATTAAAGCTTTTCTCCTCATCTATCTTTTAATGCATTATTATGTTTTCATTTATGTTGTTAATGGATATATGCTATGACTAGTCCATGGGCCAGGGCTGGGCCAGTTTTATATAATGCATGCTCAATCATGTATAATGCACATGACCAGTAGATGGACTGGCTCAATCTAGCCCAATATTATTGTTGAACTTGAGCCCAAATATTGATTGAATTAAACTAGACTTGATTAGTCTAGATCAATTCAGGGTGATTCCGAATTGATTGACTTATTCAAGTTAGTTTAACCTAAATTGAACTTAATCTAGTCTAAATTATACTAGTCTAGGGTGGTTCGAGACCAGTTAAATAAGGATTAGAGATCAGTTCAGTTAGGCTCTAGTAAACCGAGTTCAATTGAATCGATTAAACTAGAGTTCAAGTCAATTGAGGGTTAATTTATATTATTTGATATTGATGATTTTTGAAAGAGATGTTTTAAATATGTTATTTCATCCCGAAATGGATATGACCAGTGTGAGATTATATTCCTGCCAAGAGCAGGTAGGGCGATTCCCTTCGGGGATTAGCGGGTCGTTAGACGTGGCGGTTAGACGGTTCCTCCATCCGCTGTTGGGAGGAACGTGTCCCCACTTTGGCGGGTGTGGGACACCACTCCATCCGCTGTTGGGAGTGTGATATGAGTTTGCCTCCATCCGCTGTTGGGAGAACACAAACTCATCCCGTAGGATATAGCCTCTCCATCCGCTGTTGGGGGAGTGTTCCTTCGGGTACTTGATATACGCCAATGGGATGATTGATTGAATTTTGGTCATGTATTTATCTTGATTTGACTTTTGGGGTTCCTACTCAGCATTGCTGAATTTTCTTTGTTTTTGATTTTCAGAGCAGCCTCCCTCTAGTACTAAATCGAATTCCAGTGGAGAGCGAACCTTCCTCTACCGCTAGGTAGAGCCACTTGGATGACTCTTGAAGTTAACTTTTCTATTTGTAATTTGATAAATAAATGAATTGTAATAAATGGTTATAGATGATGAATAAAATGATATTTATTTATTTGGCCTGTATGAAAATAAAAATAATAAAATCCTGACACATACTCATTGTGACATGCATCTGCTGCTGCGTCTCTGATCATTTCTTTGCTCGATTGCAGAATTCGATCATGGTCGTTTGTCTGTTCATGAAGAACGACAAAGCTGAATCTGTACAAGAAGGCTTGATCTTTCTGAAGCAAGACTTCCAGGTCCAGTTGACGTTACAATAGAGAAGATTAGCCGTATCTTCATGTTTCCTGCACCTGTTTTACGATGTCCAAAGCCGTCATTGCTTCGTGGACTATCGATTCTTGCAGGTTGATTCCTGCGGCCTTCATTTCATACAGCAACTTGACAGCCTCCATGCCGCATCCACTCCGCGCATAGCCAATGAGCAAAGACTTCCAGCACACGCAGTCTCGCATGCCGTCCATCGTCGCAAATGCTCTCTGCGCCTCAGTTGGAAGCTCGTGTTTCATGTACATGTCTACCAAGCTGCTACAGACGAACCCGTCCGAGCTTGTTCCCAATTTGATGGCAGCGGCATGAACTTGCTTGCCGCTCCAGCCACCGTCCCCCATCTTCGCGCATGCCGAGAGAGTGCTCGAGAAAACGTGGCAGTTCTTCCTCCGTCCTGCTCTTCCCATCTCTCTGAAGACGCCGATGGCCTCCTTGAACCGCCCTTCTCTAGAGTACCCACTGATCATGCACGTCCAAGCCGCTGCACTCTGAGACCGCGTCCCCTCGAAGAGTTTTACGGCGCTGCCGTGGTGCCCAAGTCTGCTGTAGAATTGGATGAGCGACTCGCCCACATCTCCGAGAAGAACAGCGTCATCGCCTCCTAGCACCTTGAGGGCCAGCCCGTGAACCTGCCGGCCAAAACCCAGCTCTCTCGTCCGAGCGCACGACCTGAGAACGGTGACGAGGGCTTCCAGCCAGCAAACACCCGGCTCAAGCACCGGCGAACGGCCACCGCTTCTCACGCACATTTCCACGAACAGCCGCAGCGCATCGCCGTGGCTGCCGCTGGCCGACAGGGCGGCGATCACGACCGCCAAGGAGGTGGCATCTCTAAAGTGCATTTGGTCGAAGAGCTGGCGGGCTACGTGCTGCTGGCCGCAGGCGGCGAACATGAACAGCAAGCGGTTGGCGAGGTGAAGGCCGGCGGGCCCGCGCAGGAGGTCGGGGAGGCTACGGCGGATGTGAGCGTAGACTCTGTCGCCCTGGGCGGCGTCCCGATACTCGGCGCACTCCTTGATAAGGGAAACGTACAAGTCCTCGTCCACGGGGAGCTGCAGGACGTCCATGAGGCGGAGGACATCGGTGGGAGTACACGACGAGTTCTTTACGTTTCTGCCACTGCTGCTGCTGCTGCACTCATCACCATCGTCATCGTCGTGGCTGCTGTGATCGGGTGCGTCAACAACAGGACGACGTGGGGAAGGCTTGGTCGGGAGCGGGCGGGGGTTGTTTGCTGGTGATGGTTGCTGGGGGCGGCGCAACGGGAGCAGTACCTGAGGCGGTACTGGAACAGGAGGACGAGACAGCTGCGGCCTCCATCTCACTGCTGCTGCTGGGGATGTGCTGCTGCTGCCGCTGTTACAATAGCAGTGGCGAAGTGTAGACTTGGGGATCATATGAGGCAGAGGCGCAGCTGCTGCGGTACTCCCCGTCGTCGAGGAGAACCCCATTCTCATTTGCACCGCTCATGGGTACCTCGAACACGTAATACGGCCCTTTTAACCCATTCCTTTGTTTTGTGCAACAGCTTTATATGGATCGGATACGTATTCCAATCCAATCCGTTGCACTGAAAAGAAAAAGATATATTTCATGCGTTTAATGTGTAATGTATGTAATTTCACATTGCAAATTGACTCTTTCTTTTCTTATTTGCCGATTCACAGTGATCAATTATGGTAAGTTTTACATGTCTCAGCTGGCAAAATAAATTGTGATTCAGAAATTTTTTTCTCGAGAATATAACTTTTCGTATTAATTAATTATAATACTAACTGATATCGACTTAATACAAAAAGAAGATGAATTTGTGGCAAGCATACTGATGACCATCGTATGACAAAAAAATTATCTAATAATAATAATAATAATAATAAAATCTCTTGTTACACACTGACAAGTTTTTTGCCAACTGATCCCTGCAAAAAAATCTAAATAAGTAGTGATATAAACCTAAATAATTAGGCATCTTAAAGGTTGGAAACCATCATTATCAATGCATTACAGCATGTTTCGAACCATTCATAATACATATACTGAGAAAAACTTGCACTTAACTGCTCTAAGAAGTCAGTATTAAGTGCCTTCTACACAATCAAACATTGTTAAAATTACGAACTCATATCATCTTTTAAGAGAAAATACTCTTACCTTGCATGGGGCATGATGATTTCTGCTACCATTTTGTCACGGACTTAGTTAGTTTTGCCTAAGTCGTATGGCACCCTTGCGTGTCCGTCCGTAAATGTCAGCTTCCTCGAAGCCTCCCATAATCCCTCAGGACCCACAAAAGAGAAAACGGGTTAGAGAAAATACTTCACTCGGGATCCATAAGCAAACATTCCAAGAAACACCTCATAGACAATGCAAATTACAAACAGACTTTACAAGCTCTAAACAGTTACACAACAAAAGGTCAAAATGGTACATTACAGATCGAAAATCTCTCACAAGTGTCCATATGACACAACCTTTATTTATAAGCCTAAAGCGGTCACCAAACCCAACTAAAATGAGAGTATTAAGCATTCGACTGTCCCTCTACATACTAGGCAAAAATGAACATACCAAAATATACGGACATACATAAGTATTACATCGAACATCCTGTTTAGAAGTTTGTCTATAACAAACTTTAATTATAAGATAGTTCTAAAAATCCAACCTTATTATAGACTCAGTTATAAGATAGTTCTAAAAATTTAGTTAAAGAGTGGTAAGTCAGATAAAGCAAAAATGCATCGATTGTGATGTAAACAAAGAAGCTCAATACGACGGATCTTCTTTTTCTTCTCTTCTACGGTCATCCAAGAAACTGACACAAATTGTAACCCTATGAAGCATAAATGCATCGACCATGAATGCAAACAATGATGCTCCATACTGCGGAGCTTCTTTTTTGCTTCTTGTACAGCCATTCAAGAAACCAATACAGAGAGTTCCGCTAGGGTCACCTGACTGCCGGCATTCAAGCAATGCGGTGGCCATCCATTAACAAGAAAGTTGGCCTGCAAGATCCAAGCAAATCAGCCAGAAGGATTGAGGTAGCTGCAACACCAGGGGATCAGGTTTTGCAGGGTAGAGATCCATAAGCAAGCTAGCTGACACAAGTCCTTGCAGCCGTCAAACCTGCATGTCAACTCATTTTGACCAAGAAGAAATCATACTCCAAATTTGCTAGTTGCTTTAAAGTCTTAGTTAATCATCCTTGATCATAGTAAATGCCTGGTCAATGACATGAATTGCTTGCATGATTATGGGAATGAGATGCCATTTATCCAAGATGATCATCAAGGGTTATGAAGTGATCATACTTCATAAGATTTAAAACCAAAACTGCCTTTAGACTCACAATACAATTAATTATTTTGCTCCAGCTCCTGGTAGTACCCATAAAACCCCATCGATCCTAATAACACAAACTAAAATTACCCCTTCGGTATTCAAGCAAAGACATAACATACAACTGGTACATGTTCCAGTAATCAAACTCTGGTGTATCACCATTTGTTCTTCCATTCCATGTTAGATAAACCTATTTTGGTTACAAACAGATAGAAGCAGATGTAATTACATCTGTTACGTACACCAGCAAGTTGCATCTCAAAAAATAACCAAAAGGCATCATAAGTACCTGATGCAAGAGGAGACTACTCCCAATTCAATCTAGCATGACATAGTGACCATCAGTAGATTTTGTGTGAACAAACGCCTTAACCTTTTGATTCAGACATAGCATTAGTGGAAGAATATAATTTACAAACCAAATACGACGCTATTCTTTTTTACAGCTCAAATTCAAAGGTGATTTAAAACAAGTTCAAGATTTTGTGGTTCATTATAATTGAATAAGATATATAATAGAATTAATTGGATTATGATATTGGCTAATAAAAATATATATATATTATAGTAGGATTTCTGAGGGGATATGCCTGATGGGACGAACTCTTCTAATAATTTATTTTAGACCTTCTGCTCTAGGGACTGGATGAGTTATATTACACATCTCATATAGAACGCAATTGAAAGATTAAAGAAGGAGAGTCTAGTTATCCTTATATATTGATAACGATTTTGGATCTAAAGATGATGCCCTTGCAGATCATATAGAGATCCTTTTCAAATGGCATCAAAAGGTATGCATCATAAAACAGATATAATGTTATTTGATTTTAATCCTGGCATATAAGATTTTTTTCGCATTATATATAGTATATTACAAATTTTATGTTTACAATTGGTATCAGAGCCTAGGTTCTTGAGATCAAATACTTTAGATTTATTATTTTTATTTACGATACTTGAATGATCTATATTTTATTGATATGCATTCCTATCTATTCTGTTTTATCGTCTACTTGTAGATAATGTTAGATTTCTTGTAAACATGATCTTTAATAATCGCAAAGGATCGCTATGCAGCGCTGTTGTCAGCCTTGTTACGTATGGCTAGTAGATTTGTTGACGACAACGGCTACGCCGGGCAGCTTGCGCACTGCAGTTGCGTCTAAGTGATAGTCGTGTGCGGGTAGGACATGCCCAAGCAATGGACCACACTCGGGCATAAGCCACATGCGAGGTTAGTGTTGCAGGGGGGTCGCACAATCGGCAGCCACCCGCACTCAGCAAACGTGTGTGGGCAGGAGCCGTGGCCAACCGTGCGCAAGTGACGACAGCCACTCGCGAGCATAGGTCGAGCGTTGGGCAGATCGCGTAGGCACCGCACGGGCTTGAGTGATAGGCTTTTGAGATATGAATTACAATAAAAGTTTTATCATTTAAAAAATATTTTAAATTATATTTTGTATTATTGTATTAGTCTGATAGCCAGCAAAGTAACCTAGACCAATAACTTATAAAATAATATTAAAGAATTAGTCCTAAATTATATTAAGAAAATAATATTCATAATGACACACATAATTATGAGATTTAGATAATCTCAATAGAGAATCTTCTTCAAATAATTATATGATATTGTAGGATGATAGTGTTTTGGATATCCTTTCAGTTTAGGGTTGTATACCAAATTGTAACAATACTATTCCACAAGGATGATATTAGTCATCCATAGATAATCTTAAGTGAATACTAGATATATTAATATTTCACTCAAAGGTGAAATATAGATGATATCATATTTTGAAAAACTCAAAGCATTAATATTATTTTATATTTTACAATGGTACTTCCATCCATACATTCTTATGCTTCTAGTGTCTCTGTATTCTCTGGATCAAATTATTCAGAATGGTTAGAGCATGTGCAATTTACACTAGGCATATTAGATCTTGACTTAGTATTGCTTGTTAAAAAGCCTACAAACTTGATTGATGAAAGTACTATGAAACAAGTTAATGAAATGAAAACTTGGGAAAGATCTGATAAGCTTAGTTTAATATTCATAAAGAATAAAATCTTTTATGCCTATTATAAGCATAAAATCTATAATATGTTATATGTAATGTGGAAAAAATCTCTTATGCCAAGATTGAAATCAAATAACATTAGATTTGTTTTACGATGCATACCTTTTGATGCCATATGAAAAGGGTCTCTATGTGATATGCAAGGGCACCGTCTTTATATCCAAAATCATTGTCAATCTGTAAGGAGAACTAGACTTTCCTTCTCCTCTCTTCTTATCCTTTCATAGGACCACTTAGATTGATAGTTCAAGGAGGTTGAGAGAGAAACTGTAATATCTCAATTGTGTTCTCTATGAGATACGTTGCATGCCTTATCCAGTCCCTAGATGTCTTCTCTATTTATAGGCGAGAGTAGAGGGTCTAGGATAAGTTATTAGGAGAGTTTCTTCCATCAATGGCATCCCCTAAGGAATCCTATTATAATATAAACTTTTCTATTAGCCAATATATGTCATCAAAATCTAATTAGTTCTATTATATATCTTATCTAATTATAAAGGGCCATAAAATCTAATATTCTCCCACTTGACCTGTTAATTGATAAGATATAAAAGATATTTAAAATTAAAATAAATAAAATAAAATTTGTTTGAAAATAATTTTACCTAATTGGATTCCAAAAATTTTGAAAAATATTTTATACATGGCTATGAATTATAAAAACAAGCAAATAAGTCAAATAAACATAATAATACTATATTATGTCCAACTATCAATATTAGTCATAGCAATTGTATATCATCAATATCATACTCCCTTCTACGTACCACATCATTGTTAGTCTTTCCTAATATAGTCTATAATGACTCATATAATTTATATTGTCAAGACAATCATATTATCATATTTAATTATAATATGCATAAACATAAATATAAACATGATAGTAGAAACAAATAACTTTAATTGAGCAAGAAAAAATATTAATAATAGCATCCACCTAAACATCCATCACTATATCTTTTATGGATTGCTCACAAGTTCCATTCTAAAAATATATTCTTTAAATATTTTATACTGTAAAGCTTTAGTAAATTGATCAGTAATCATCATAGTGATGCTTAGGTTCTGAATTGACATTTGTTATTTTTGGACTCTTTCTCTAACCACCAAGTACTTTATCTCGATATGCTTAGAATCACTAGAGTACTTGTCATTCTTAGATAAGAAAATTACTACGGTATTATCATAAAATATCTTCAGCAGTTTGGCAATTGAGTTAACCACATCAAGTCTTAAGATAAAATTTTATAACCATAAGACTTGATTTATGGCCTCAAAGCATGCCACAAATTCAGCTTTCATTATTGATGATGCAATAAGTCTATGTCTGAATATCTTAATGTCAATAACATAGGCTGCCTCATTCATATCAACTATCTTAAAGTTATTATTGAGAAATATCTTGGTTTTGTATAACAAACCAAGATCACTACTAGCAAGTAAACTTTCATCCATATATAAGACAAAGATAATAAACTTGCTCCCACTTACCTTCAAATATATGTATTGATCAACAATATTTTCCTTAAATTCGAAAGAAATAATGGTACCATTAAACTTTATATATCATTGTTTGGAAGCTTGTTTAAGGTTATAAATGGATTTCTCAAGTTTACAAGCCCAACCTTCTTTTCACTTTTCTATGATTCCTTTAGGTTGTTTCATATATATTTCCTCATTTAAATCCCTATTCAGAAATATTATTTTCACATCCATCTAGTGTAATTCAAGATCATAATAAGCTACTAATGTCATAACGATTCTTAACGAGTCCTTTCTAGAAACTAGAGAAAAAAGTCTCGTTATAATCGATGCTTTCATTTTGAGAAAATCTTTGGGCCACAAGTTTGGCTTTATATCATTCGATATTGCCCGTCCAATCATGTTTTGTCTTAAAGACTCATTTACAATTGACTCTTTTACAATTATTGGATAATTCAATGAGTTTTCAAATATCATTTTGGACCATTGATTTTAACTCTTCTTTCATTGCATCATACTATTTTTCAGAATCGTAACTTTATATGGCTTGTGAGAATGATAAGGGGTCTCTTTTTATTCATATATCATAATCTGATTCTTGTAGATATACTACATAATCATCAGAAATGACATATTTTCTTTTCTTTTAAGATCTTCTCAAAGCTACCAATTGTGATTGTTCTATAAGATCATTAGTGACGACATCAACGTCACGTGAGAGTTCATTAATGTTATTTTGTTGTTCACCCTTATCAATTCTCTTATTAATTTGAGGAACAATAATTTCTTGAATAGAAGATGATATTGGAGAATTAACTTGAATCTTCTTAATATCAAAATTGATCCTTCGAGATTTTTCACTCCCACTAATTTTTTTTTTCTAAGAATATTGCATTACCATATTCTACTATCCTCGTACCATGATTAGGGCAATAAAATTTATATCTCTTAGATTTTTCTGGATAACTAATAAAATATCCATAAATAGTTCTTGGATCCAATTTCTTTTCATATGGATTGAATACTCTTATCTCTGTATAATACCTCCCAAATATATAAATATCTCAGATTATGCTTCCTACCAGTCCATAACTCAAATGGAGTGATGGAATCGACTTACAAGAAACCCTGTTCAAGATGTGCATAGCTATTCTAAAAGCTACATCCCATATTGACTCAAGCATAGAGGAATAACTCATCATGCTCCTAACTATATCCATAAGAGTACGATTTCGTCTTTCAACAACACTATTCTGTTGTGACACACATGATAATACATATTAAGCACAAATACTCTATTGTTCTAGGAATCTAGCAAAAGGACCAATATTATAATCAGATCCATTATATCTACCACAAAATTCATTATCTCTGTCAGATCTGATAATTTTAACTTTTTTATCTAATTGTCTCTCGACCTAATTATGTACACTTCAAGAGTGTCAACGGCATGAGACTTTTCATATATTAGATAAATATAGTTGGATATGTCATTTATAAATATAATGAAATATCTTTCTCCACTAAAATAAGGAATATGGAGTGGTTTGCAAATATAAGTATAAATAATCTCAAGGAGTTCTTTACTTCTTATGGTATTTTTCTTTGCATGTTTAGTTTGCTTTTCCTTAATGCAATCTATACAAATATTAAAATTAGTGAAGTCTAAATATTCCAAAATATTATCCTTGACTAATCTTTCTATTATTTCTTTGGAGATATACCACAATCGTCTATGCCATAGTATAGAAGATATTTCATTATTGAAACTACATTTCAATCCAACACTTGATTGCAAGGTCAATAATGTCTTTGCAAACTAATTCTGTACAAACCATTACACAAAATTTCAGAACCAACTTTTACTGAATCATAAAATATACTAAATTTACCATTACCAAAAGAAAGACAATATCCTAACTCATCAATTCTAAATAGAAAAACTAAATTTTTAGAAATAACAAAAACACAACATGTGTCAACAAGATCCATCAGATGACTTGTCTCTAGGCGTAGACGATAAGTCTATACTCATATCACTTTCACTTTGAGACGATTTTTCATAATTATGAATCTTTCATGTTCTTTTAGTTTTTGGATTGAAAGAAATCCATACATATTATTAGTAATATGAGTTAAAGCACCAAAACAAATCCACGAAGTATTAGAAGGAACTTTTATAATATTTGATTTGAAATATACAAAAGTCAAGTTTATATTTTATTTTTTCGAACTAAGTCTTATGTTTAATGCAATCCTTTTTCACATGTCCTTTCTTGCCATAAAAGAAACACTTTACTATAAAAACTTTCTTTTCATTAGTCTGTTTAACACTTTCAGACCCAACAAATTTGTTTGATGGATGATGCTTCAATTTTCTTTTCTTATTACCAACTCCTTGAGTAGTAGTCATGACATTATATGAGCTTTTCTATCTTAATCTGAATTTTTCCTAAACACTTATACTAGTTAACTTATTCAGGTCTTACTTATCCTTATTTGTATTATAGTAAATCTTAAATGGGCCAAACTAAGAAGGAAAAGAATTAAGAATGAATTTCACGAGGAAAAACTCATTAACATTGATACCTAATGCTTTAAGTTTTGTAGCTTTATCAAACATATTGAGGATATGATCCTGAATTCCTTGAGTGTCATCATATTGAGCCGTAATCAGTTGTTTCATTAGTATGTCAACCAATGACGTATCAGCAGATTTAAATATGTCTTCAATAACCTTTAAATATTCTCGTGCATTAGTTGCAATCGGTAATGAAGTCTTTATGTTCTTTTCAATTATCATTCTTATGAACATTAAACTAAGCCTATCAGATCTTTCCAAAGCCTTCATTTCATTAATTCGTTCTATAGTACTTTTATCAATCAAATCTATAGGCTTTTCAACAAGTAATGCTAAATCAAGATCTCATACGTCTAGTGTGAATTGCATATGCTCTGGTCATTCTGAATAATTTGATCCAAAGAGTATAAGGACACTAGAAGCATAAGAATGTATGGACGGAAATACCATTGCAAAATATAAAATAACATTCATACTTTGAGTTTTTTAAAATATGATGAACTATTGATATTATCTATATTTCACCTTTGGATGAAATATTGACATATCTAGTGTTCACTTGAGATTATCTATGGAGGATTGATACCATCTTTGTGAAATAGTGTTGTTACCTTTAGGTATACAACCCTAAATTACAAAGATATCCAAAATAGTATCATCCTATCTCATCACATAATTATTTAAAATATATTTTTTTGGATTATTTAAATCTCCTAATTATGTATGTCAATGTGAATATTATTTTCTTAATATCATTTAAGATTAATTCTTTAATATTATTTTATAAGTTATTGGTCTGGGTCACTTTGGTGTCTAGAAAACCAATACAATAATACAAAATATAATTTAAAATATCTTATAAATGATAAAACTTTTATTGTAATTCACATCCCAAAAGCCTATCATCCTAGGCCACTTTGGTAGCTACAAGTGAGATAAAATTTAGAGAGATGAATTATAAATAATATTCATTAATTTTTTTAATTTAATTTATATTAAGTAATTCAATAATAGAATAATAATCATAATAATTATTAAACATTAATCAACAAACGAAAAACTCATATGATAACATATAAATCATGCCTTCATGTGAAAGATAAATATTATTTTATAATTTTAAATATATACATGTGAATAATCAAATGAATATCCAAGAACAATAATTGGATTTTATTTACCATATGTAAAATGTAATCAATAAGTCATATGAGAAAATTATAAAAGTAAATCATAATTTATAGTTTTTTAATCAAAATTAAATCCAATCAAATAATAAAAAATAATCATGATCAAATTCAATCATAATTATAATAAATTATATTTATTAATTTTATAATTGAGGATATAAATTAGAATTCTCAAATTTATAAGAGCAAAACTGTAAATATGTTGATAGGACATAAATTGGAATTACGGGATTGTAAAGGGCAGAACTGTCAAAATATTAAAAAAATAAAATATGAAAGGGCAAAGTTGTAATTTAATAAAAAGTAAAACCCTAAGGCAAAACTATAATTTTGCCAAAACCCTTCTGCCTATGTCGTCGTCACGTGCACGGTTGCTGCTGGTGCGGCCTACCCACCAACGCGGGTTTTGGTCATGCACGGCAATCACGTGTACGCACTATCGCCCGTGCGATTGCCCGTGCGATCAGCACAATGCTCGGCTTGTGCCCGCGAGTGGCTGTCGTCGCCTGTGCACGTCTGGCCGCGGCTCCTGCCCACGCACGGTCATTGCGTGCGGGTGGCTGCCAACTGTGTGGCCCCCTTGCAACACTAATCTCGTGCGTGGCCTATGCCTGAGCACGGTCCACCACCTAGTGTGTGTGTGCGGCTACCGACTGTGTGAACATCTGTTGCGATGCGCACTCTGCCCGGTGCAGTCGTTGCTGTCAACAGATCTTTTGGAGGTACGCAGCAAGGCCGACAATAATGCTGCACAATGATCCTACGCAATTATTAAAAATCACGTTTATAAGAAATCTAATGTTGCCAATAAGCAAAAAGCAAACCAGAATAGATAAAAATACAAATCAATAACATATGGATCATTCAAACATCATAAATAAAAATAATAAATCTAATATATTTGATCTCAGGGACCTAGGTTCTGATACCAATTATAAGCATAAAATCTATAATATGTTATATGTAATGTGAAAAAAATCTTTTATGTCAGGATTGAAATCAAATAACATTATTTATATTTTACGATGCATATCTTTTGATGTCATCTGAAAAGAATCTCTATATAATCTACAATGGCACTGTCTTTAGATCCAAAATTGCTGTCAATCTGCAAGGAGAACTAGACTATCATTTTCCTCTCTTCCTACTTTGATCACTATTGATAATTCAGGAAGGTTGAGAGAGAAACTATAATCTCTCAACTACGTTTTTTATGAGATACATTACATGCCTCATCCAATCTTTAAAGATCCTATCTATTTATAGGTGAGAAGAGAGAATCTAAGATAAATTATTATGAGAGTTACTCTCATCAAAAGCATCCCACTATTAGCCAATATCTATTACCTTTATGATTATTAAAAATTATGTTTACAAGAAATCTAATAGATAGATGATTGGCATACACTAAAGACAGGCAAAGCAAGTTTTAAGTATGCTAAAAGATAACAAAAAAAATGAGATACAAATCACTACAAGCAAGAGCTCTTGAACTATCGAGAAAGGAACATAAACCTGTTTCTTAATGTCTAACCAGCAAATAACAAGCATGAAAATCCAACATTTCTAGTTTCACTTGCACAACTGCCATCCAATTTCGTGTTGGATTGTGAAGTCCATGAAAAGCCATCCTCCAGCTGTAATGAAACCATTAAATCTTTGATTTAGAAATCCCTGCATTGAGCTTATATCACACTAACAATGAAACTGCAGAAGCTACAACAATACTTACAGCAAACAAAAGGAGCTCCTTTCTCACTTATTAAGATTGTGAAGTAATCTCAGAAGAGGAATCTCGTCCTGTCAGACCTCTGCCAACCTTTCACTCGTTTAAGGGTGGAATAGTACTCTATCAGTTTACCAGCCACATCCTCTTGGGAGCAATTCACGAACACCGTCAGGAACAGTCCTCATAAGCCCTGGTCAACAAATGCAGCTCGTTATACGGGGATCCAAGCCCATCTCCTCTAGCTTCAAATAAGTACGGAGCACCTTATCGAGGAGCTTCAAATAAGTACGGAGTATTCGGAAGGAATCCGTCTATCCGATTGTTTTGATGTCTCTCTCGAATAATATCTTATCAAGATCTGATTCTCATTGCATAGATTTATGAACATCAATATATATATATATATATATATATAATAATAATAATATAAAGTAAGAAAATATCATAATAATAATAAACAAAAAGAGTATGTCATGTCACACGTGTCATCACTTATGTGATTGACTTGCAAAGCATATATGCTAGCAATATATGTTATCACTCACATGATTGACTTGTAGGGTACCTATGATTAGCAATAGGTTACTCGAGAGGGACATTGAGATAACCAAACAAATCAGTATACTATATATCCATCTATATGACGGAGGTAACTGGTCTCATTGCTGTTTATGTGGGGACACTAGAGATATAATGCATGTGCTCATTGGAGAATAAGTTCAGTAAATGATCCGCTCATGGAATGTTGGATGATTAATGATATCACATCGTCAGACAATAATTTTGTAGTCCTAGTTGTGTATTTGATCTTTATATTTGAGACACCAAGGATATCATTGTATAAGTACTTCACTTTTTGATATCAAATTTATAGGCCTGAAAGTTTTAGATCTAGCATAATCGATCATTAGGAGAGGTAAATAATCTTATCAAGGTGATTGAGTGTTGATAGAAAATCATCCGCTCTTTGTGTTATGAGAGAAATGTCATATGTATTCTTGCTCAAGCAAATCTCTAGCTAGGGTCATTCGAATTGAGAGAGAATAAGTTCTCTGGAAGAATCTGATTAGGGCGAGACTCGATAGATTCCGTATGTGCTTGATAGCACCATACTCGATATGTAGTCCCTAGGATATTAAATGGATGAGAGACTATAAATATATAGTAATTGAGGGTAAACAAGTTTAATAGATTAGATCCTTATATATTGTATGGGGAGTATGGTATAGTGGCCTAGTACATCCACAATCGATAAGTTGAGTAAATTATTATGAGATAATAATTCACTCAATTAGAAAGAGTTTTAAAATGTGCAACTCACGACCAGCTCAGTATTGGGCCTAGTAAGTCACACACATATGATAGATGAGGTGATGAATAAAAGATTAGATATGTGATATCTAATAAGTCTTTATTTTATTGGATCTATTGGGTGAAACTCAATAAGAGCTTAAAGTGGATAATTGGATAAAAATTTAATTTCCATTAAGCTAAAGATAATTAGATAAAAATCAAATATCAAATATGTTAGGGTTATTGGATGGAGATCTAATATCCAATGGGACAAGATCCATTAGAGTTAACAACAAAAGCTCTTTATAAAAGGAATGTGGGACTAAAAGGGTTATAATGCTATATTCCTTAGCTATCATCTCTTTATCTTCTCTCCCTACTTCGTTCTCAACCGATTACCCCTCTCTAATGCAAGAGAGCATAAAAAAGGATTGCTTCTGCTGTATTAGTGGAGGTGCGTCGCCACTTCATCCACTATGTGGATCACTGCTAAATAGGAGAATATGATATCTCCTTCATTAACAGACTAGGATCTATAGATCATGGATATACAAATTCTTTTAGGTGAGATCGTATTATGTTGTTTGCAGTTTTACAAGTTTTTCACTCTCAATCGTCGCACGTGATTTGATATAAACCTATTTTTAGGAAACCAATTTTTATTTTATTTTTTTGCTACACATGTCATACTCTCTTAGGTTTTCCAACATTCCCCACATATGAACTCACCTAAGAAAAAGGATATGTGCTTATGGGAAATAACTCGTCATACAAAATTATCAAAATGAGATCAGTTAAAATCAAGATGCATGATGGGGTTGTAAAGACCCTAGTAAAGGTATAGTATATTCCCGAGTTAAAAAAAATCTAATTCCATTACCTATTTTGGATACCTTAGGCTATGGCTACTCTGACTAAGATGATTTTTTTTTAAAATAAAAAATCCTTAAAGTTGAAAAGAAAAGTCAACTCTACATCCTTCAAGACTCTACGGTAGTAGGAGATTTGGTTCAATCTAGTTCGTTTATCTTATATGAAACTATACAAAGATGTGACATATGAAATTAAGTCATATAGGAGAGAAAGACATGGTGATTTTAAATAAGTAATGTTTATTAGGCGATAGAAAGTTATCAAGATTTAAATAATATGAGCACCATATTTTTAAAAAGTAAGAGTCTAAGAGTTCCTTTTCCACTAGATAATCTCACACAAATGGAATTCTCGATTATATCCATTCAAATTTATGAGGTTCCTCATTAGTAGTTTCTCAAGGAGGAGTTTGCTATATACTCATCTAAGGAGGAGTTTGCTATATACTAATCTTCATTAATGACTTCTCAAGGAAGATATTATTATATTTTTTTAAATATAAGAGTAATCTTCTAAGGAGGAGTTTGCTATATACTAATCTTCATTAATGACTTTTTAAATATTATATTTTTTAAATATTTAAAAAAAAATTAGATGTGAAAAAATATGATAGAGAAATAAACTAGGAGGTGTGCTGGACGCTTCCTATCCACATTGGTCTAGAATTTTATAGTAGCAAAATCAATAATTATTATGTGAAGGAAGGAATCATTTGTCACTATATAGTGTCTTACACTCAACAACATATTAGGGTAATAGAGAAAATAACCTAGACCATCAAAGAGTGGTGTGCATGATCTCAAACACTAAGCTTCCAAAGTTATTATTGGTCAAGGTATAGTCGACTATATGCTAATTGATAAACAAATCACCATCATCTACTATTGTGTTCAAAACACTAGAAAAAAAAAAAAAAAAAAGTAGGTCCCTTACGTCTTATTCTCATTTACAAATTTTTAGTTATAAAGTATATGTAAAGGTGAATAATGGTAAATTAGAACCTATATCAAAATATTACATTTTCTTAGGTTATCTCTTAGGGTTAAAATGCTTTAAAGTTTGGTACCCAAAGACTCGTAAAGCCAAAATACAAAAGGACAATGAGGAGGCTACAAAAGATAGATTCGACCAAACAAAGAAATTTTGATTCTAAAATCGTCCTCCATACCTAAAGAACTTGTCGTCACCCCTACATCTTTGAAAGATGAAACAAAGGAGGAGGAACTACAATCAACAGAGGAGGAGTAACCTTGTAGCATTGACCTCGACCGATAATGTCACAGACCACATCTAAACCCAAAGTATGTGCATCATCACTTACACATTCGTTGTTACAAAAGAGTTGTAGCATGCAGAAGAGCCAATTTCATATAAGGAGACTCTTGATAGTTCAAACTAAAAGAAGTTACATCAAATGAAGATAAAGGAGTTACGATCATTATTAAAAAATCATACTTGAGAATTGATAAAGCTTCCACCTAACAAAAGGCTAGTTGGGTGCAAGTAGATCTTTAAAATCATGGAAGGAGGTAGTTACTCGCCTTGTGGCTAAGGGATATAGCCAATAGCAAGTATTGAATACAAAGATAGTTTTTCTGTAGTTGTTAAAACTGAGTCATGATACAAAGATAGTTTTTTCTCTAGTTGTTAAAACTGAGTTATGAGTCAGTTCGACTTTGGCTCAGTTTTGAGTCAGTTTTGAGAGAAGAGGAGAAGAAGTTTTCAAGCTGAACCGACACCAATTTTTCGTCGAGAAGAAATTATGAGAACTGACTCAAAACTGAGTTAGACTTGGCTCAATCAAATCAACTAGGGATGTCAACCTAAGTCAACTTCTCACCGGCCCCCACCTTCGCATAGCACATCGCCCTCACGCAAGGTTTTCTCGCATTCCTTACCATGTGGCCCCCATTACATGCCTATGCTTCCAAAGCACACTGCTGCATAACGGATGCATTTCACGTCGTCACCGCTTGCCACGTGCCCATACCGATCGCCTATTCGTCACAAAGCTAGCACCACCCCCCCTCTGTAATCCTTGCGCATGACCCCGCGGCCCTCGCCACTGCCCACGTATTGCGGTTGCCTTCTGCTCATAATGCTCCCCACTGTAGTCTTTATCGCCGCAGTCACTCGCTACACTCGCCCGCGTGTTGCTCCTGGCAGTCACTCACCTGCAGTCACACCTCTCTGCTCGTGGGCAACGGCCCTCCACCTTCCCTCGCTCACATAAATGGAGCTTTGGGGTACAACAGCGAGGAAGCGAAGGAGAGAAGCAGAGAGAAGGAAGGAGCCCAAATCCGACCGAAGTTCTTCTGTAGTAGGCGATCGATACCTGATTGAAAGTTGCAAGGATCGTGTTACCCTAAATAACAGTACAATAGGTGGAAGAAATAAATCAATCTTAGCTTAAAAGAGAAATAGCCAATATGCAATAATTCAACTGCAATTTTGGTCTGTATTGATACCTCGAAAGAACCTGATTGAACATAATAAGACCGCATATATGGCAAAAGATGAATGACATCTGCTTAACGAGAGAAAGGTCTGTCGTAGAGCCAAATAATACAAAATTTACACATTTACAACAATGGTTAATTTCCGTAATGAATTATTATCCACGATAGAAGACTGATTCCATTGTGCACTCAGGAGCTAAAAAACAGAAAAACAGTAGGCAGATTTCTAGACACAATGGGAGGCCTAGTCATCAGAATGTACACTTTCTTGATCTACCTCCTGGTTCTGTGAGTTTGCCGACGAGTCAGAAGCTGAACTCTCAGTGGTAACAACTCCAGATCCATCATCATCATTGTAGGTGGAGCGGGCCTTCTGTAGTCTTTGTATTATTTTGATAGCGGCCTTTATGCTTTGATATACACCAATATTATCTGCTCGAACAGATGAAACCTCAGGATTACATGTTTGATGTGTTTCTCCCTTTTCTGTTTGTTGTGATTCAATAACCTCTGCTTCCAATGGGAAAAGCACCTCGATATTTGCTTCGCACTCATGGACTAACCTAGTCAGTGGTTCGGTTGTGAAGAATGGTTGATGACGAGCATGTTGAGCGAAAGGCAGACTTAACAGACCTCCTGTTCTCTTGTCATATTTTTTTAGTATTTTGACAAGGCCTGTAATCGGAGTGCAATGGTAAATTATTGCAATTTAACTTTGTCCATTACAGCTACGGATTACACAAAAGGTAACTAAATTTTACCTGTAAAGTTGAGGGAGCTGTAGTTCTTCAAAAGAACCATCTTCCCATGGATAGTGACAAAATCTTTACGAATCTCCAACATCTCCTCACTAAATTTTCTGTCAGATGTAAATGTTCCACGTTTGTGCTCTTTGATTTTCTCAATTCTTTCCTTGAGTCCCTGGAATCCATTAAAGACGTATAATACTTAGTTAATATGGGACCGCAAACAATAACCATAGGAAACAAGAAAAAATGAAAGCAAGTGCATCTTCAAGATGTTCGAACTCCAAACACTTTATTTCTCACAGAAATATTCTAAAAGGAAAAGGCTGACTAGTTATGATAACAAATAAATCAGCTTTTTCGCTTAGTCATAACCACGTCCACAAGTAGCAGTTACAGTGATCAAGATGGATTTCAAGATTAAGTAGAGACACTGAGGTCAAAACAATCAGATACAGTATCAGTGATTGTCAAATGAACACAGTTCATCTTCACAGAGAAAATAATTTCAAGTATCAACCTTGGAAAATTTTAAATTAAAATATATAAAGTCATAATAAATACTTTTACCAAGAGAAGAGATTTGTAAATCAGGGCATAGAAGATTGAAAGCCTGGATGAAAGAAAGGGATAACATGACACATCCTATTGAAAAATTACTCCCTTAAAAATGACATAAAGAAAATAATAAAACTATTTAAAAATTATCATTAAAAATGCTAAAATACCTCCAAAGAAATATTTGCTTTCCATGTAGTTATACCTAGTATGATTTTTCTGTGTAACATCACATATATGCTACATTATACTTCTTCATGAAAGCAATGCAACTTCATTATTTTCTAGGTTTACTCATACTAATTCAGCCTTTTCATTTTCCAGTTGTGCTTGTCTCAAGACAACCATCTTCTGTTGTCTCATGCTCAGTTCTATCCTGCTAGCTCTTTCACTAATAATTATAGTTGTTAACATTCAGCAACATTTACACCATTGCTTGTACAGTAAAGCTAGAAATTAGGTGTGCATGAGTGTTTTGACCAGTTCAAAAGGTCAAGAGGTGAAAAATAAGTAGCACATTTCTGTAGAGATTCAAACTTCAAACTTGGGGCTAATTTTGAAGCTAGAAACATTATTTATCAAGCCTCCATCAAGCAACTTCGAGTGATCACTGATAAATAAATAAAAGACATAAATTAGACCTTATCACGAAAAAAAGCAGAGGACAAACTAGAGCTCCTCTACACCTATTGGCATAACCCTCTTTATCCTTCTGAATGGCTACTCATTTTGGTCCTTTAGAACTTTAACACAGAAGGATTCCTAGCAAAAAGAGGATATCACTAGAGACGTAAATGTAGAGTCAGTCATAGTAAACAAGACAAATTAAATAACCGAAAAACAGCAGACAAGAGAACATATTAAACCTAACATGATAAAAACTTCCACTGAAAACCGTTTAACTTACCCTTTAAGATTAAAGGATAACTTAGATGTCGATCTAAAGACCTAAAGTGACTGCTGTTTTTCAGATTTTTGTTTACTCAGCCAGATGTGACCCTCTACCTTAATATGTGGATTGAAGGAATCCTTAAATCACATAAAAGACAGAAAACATTGTTGTCCAAATCAAGAATTAATTTGACCCAACACTTTGCTATATCATCGACCAAGTAGGATTCCACCAGAATCATTATGAATAATTGAATCACATACTCTGGTTCCAGCTCCAGTAAACCCCTACCTAGCTCAAATCTGCCTTTGTATAAATAACGATATTGTCAAGTTGCCTTTGAGAAACAGCCATGTAAGTGGACTTTGTGTAACTATATAAAGGTAGCAGCTTTGCCTAACCAATCTATAAATACAGCAGTACTACCTCAACGTTTTCTCTCCACATGAAATGTCAATTACGTCCAAAATCTTGAAGTGTCGATTCAAGAGCCGCATGCCTTCTTCTCACGCTCAAGTAGACTAAAATCAATACATTGATACCATATAGACATTAAAAGCTTCCAAGGAGATTGCAGGAGTAAATCATGTGTGAATTTGGCCAATTTGTTTCCCAAAAAATGGTGCTGCTCTTCCTTCCTTCATGATATTTCACTCCGATCAGGAAAGTTTTCTCCATGGTAATATACACGAATTTATGATGGACCATCGCCTACTAAATTTAAGGAGGGTTCGACGATGAAGTCAATCACCTGCAACCAGATCACGTAATACTCCTCCTCGTCGACATAAAAGTCATTGAACTTCTTGAGCTGCTCGTTCAGGACGGCGGCGAACCACGCATCGAGGGCGGGGGCCAAGGGCCGGGCGGCGCCTCCGGTGGGGCGAGGCGGCCCTTCCGCCTGAGGAGGCGGCCCCTCCGCCCGAGGAGGCGGCGGCGGCAGGTGCTTGATGAGCTTCTTGAGGGGCTTATAGGGGAGGAACTTGTCCCTCCACTCCGGCAGTGTTTGCTCGAGGAACCTCCGGAAATCCTTCCCAAATTTCATGCCTTTCTCGCCCACTCCGTGATGGGGTTCTTGATCCGGCAAGAATAACTGAGGAAGACGACGTAGATTGAGGTTGAAGGGGAATCGAAGGGTTTTAAATATGGGGAAGAGAGAGAATAAGGCCGGCGAATTGGGAGATGAGAGCGAGGGAGGAGACGAGAAAACGTTCGAGGAAAGAGTTTGGGATACCCACCCACGTCTACGTCGTCGTCAGGTGACGGAGTATATTCTTCCTCCGGCCGCGTCCTTATCCGCCCACCGCAGAATAGAAGGAAACAAAGTATAAGATTCTCTTTTGTTATGATTTTTTTTTTTTTTTTTTTTTTTTTTTTGCAAAGTCTCTTTGTTATGAAATTTACTAAATTTTATAATTATTTTTTACATTTTGATAATTTTACTGTGATTTTTTAAAATAAATACCTCGGTTTTTTTACTAGATAAGTCTATTATTAGTTTAAACCCATGATTCTTTGTTGTGAATTTTACTATTTTTATATTGTTTATATAATTCTTAATTCTTTTTTTACACTTTGACCTTTTACCTTATATTCTTTAAATAAAAATACTTAATTTTGGCCATTATAAAGAGTAATATGAGTCTAGTATCATTAATATATGAGCTTAAGAAAAAAGATTTTAGATCATGATAAAATGGTATCGAACATAATGTTAAACGTGCTGAGGAACTTAAGTAGCATCATGCTAAGATAAGGCTCAACAAAATTAACAGGTTATATATTTTTTTAATACATTTACATCATTTAGTAGAAAAAAAAAGCATGCTATAAAATTTGGAAAACTAGAGAATTGTGTGATAAAAGATAAAAAGTATTGACTCGCATGACAAATTTCTCTCATTTTTCATTTATGTTGATTTTACATAAATTAAAATATTTAAAATCTCGATAAAACCAAAAAGATGCTTGTCGATATATTAAATTCAATAGCTCCGACCCGTTACTATGGAAGGTTGAGCATCTGTTGCCATTCTTGTTGTGCTTTGGCATCTTAATCGAAATTAATATATAATAGAATTTACTTTTGAATCATACTAAGAAGAAAATGGATTCTTTTCCATAACGTTTGTGTTTGATTGCTGGTTAAATTTCTACCGCCCGCGGAAAGGTCAATTGTTTTGCTTATGAATAAAAATTGATGGTGTGGTTTAATTGAAATGATTTTAACATTTTATTTTTAAGAATATAATTTTGTTTTTAGTTAAATACGCTAAAAATATGTAATATAATATGTGATTTTTAGATTGTAGGAATATAAATAATTAGACGAACTGAAGTGAAAATTTCAAGTGGACTGATACGCAAAATTCGCTCGCCATAAAGTATCGCCACTGCGTCGATGTAGGGTTTGGGTTCGATCGACCGACCACGCCGTCCGAGGTGGTTGATTGCTGCTGCGGCGACCACGCCCAAGAGGATCTCACCCGCATCGTCCAAGCGCGGCCATTATGTCGGATCCGGCGCCGGTCTTGGCTTGGAAGCCCTCATGGGTGAGTTCCTTTCCTCATCATCTTGTCCTTGTTTCTTTCGACACATTTTTCCTACTTCGGCTGTAAAGTTTATTTCTTCTTCTAATACCGCGTTATGGGGATACTTTGTCTGTTTAGATCACGAACGAGAGCTTAGTGCAAATTGGATTTGCTATTAAGTTAAAAGTATTGAACCGAAAATGGAGTCCTGATTGGATGAGGTTGGCATTAGAATTATGACTGCAGTGATAGTTGAGAATGTGATGGTGGATATACACATTGATCATCAATCTTTTTGTTTTTTAGGCATATGATGGATTATTAACAAGAGCACATGACGAAAGTTCTATCAATCAAGGCGGATCGTGCAATTTATGCTTACAAGTGGTTATGAGTAGACACCTGTGAACTTTAGGAAATTTGATGAACACTTACTAGGAGACTATAGCGAATCACAAGTAGACATTTTGTTAGTTTTATTATTCTTCTTACTAAATTATTAGTTTTGTGTTATTATGTTATGTGAGTATCGACCAAACTTAATGTTTTGTGCTACCTCCTTGATGTTTAAAGTTTAAACATCACCATATGAAACTTATAAAAAGGGCTATTCATTAGTAAAATTTTAGCTTAAACATCAACTTGGAGGTACATTACATGAAGCCTTCAAATACTGCAACATTACAACTGAACAAAGTTTGTTTCATATGTTTTGTCTCTCAGACTTATTACCTTCCGATGACAATATAAATGCTAAGAGAAATATTAATTCTAAGAGTAGAAACTGCATACTAAGGTTTTTAAAATATTATATTAATTATAAGAAAAAAATATTATGTTAAGATTTTAAAAATATTTTTTCTCTTCAAAGTTTTTAAATTTTGGAAAAAATGATATTAAAATAGTATTATTCTTAGGGATTAACCTTAAATAGTTATTATTACTATTACTATTGTTATTAATATTATTGTGCTTGTAGAAAAAGTAATCTTAAAATAGCATTATTTTTTAGGGATTAACTAAAAAAGGTATAATAATAATAATTATTATTTACAATGTCATCTCCTTGTCTCGCTCTCTTTGCTCCCAGTTTCCCTCTACTCTCGCCTCTTGCTCCTCTCTCAGTTTTCCTCTCTCACCCCCTCACGTCGTCTAGCCCTTGCTCCCTCTTAGTTTCCCTTTGCTCTTGCCCCTCTCATCGTCTCGCTCCTTTTCTCGTCGCTTACAAGAGTAATATCCACTTTATCCTCTTTGTATTTAGATCATTGACGGGCTTTGCTATCTCCAATAGAAGGGAATCGCCATAGTCGACCAGCTTCGCCAACTCCGATAGAAGGGAATTGTTGTTGCCATCGGGCATTGTCAACCTTCGGGTCAACATCAAGTAAGAGATTGTAAGCAACTCGATCGACCAATGTCAGGAATTACACAACAATGAAAATGCCCCACTCCACTTGAAGTAGGATAACGTTGTGGAGAGATTGTAGATGCATCGCACACTTCGGGCTAAAGTGTATGACTTTGGCTGCTAGGTGGCGGTACTGATGGGCTTCTGCAAGCGAGTGACGAATGGTATCTTGGAGGAGTGTGATTGCCTAATGGAGATGCAAGTGGAGATAGAAGATGACATCACTTGCACGAAAATTGCATCGATAATAAGTTTGTGGCATAGGCACAGAAGCAAGAAAATGGTGCCTATGCTACAAACTTATAATCGATGCAATTTCCTTACAAGTGATGCCATCTTCTATCTTTGCTTGCATCTCCATGAGGTGGTCACACTTAGAGTTATTTGCCTTCTCATAGAAGCCCATCAATACCATTACATAGTCACTAAAGTCATATGCTATCGTCTTGATTTTCCGATGTGTCTCCAATCTCTTTGCAACATTGTCCCACTTAAAGTGGGGGTAAGGCATATTTGTTGCTGTGTAATTCCTTACATTGGTCGATCAAGCTGCTCACAATCTCTTGCGTGATGTTGGCTCAATGGCAGTGGCGATTCCCTTTTATTGGAGTTGGCGAAGCCTATCGGTGGTCTGAATACAAAGACGACAGAGCAAATAATTACCCATGCGAGCAACGAGAAGAGGGGTGAGAGCAAAGGGAAACTTTGTTGGCCAATTGGCTTTATGCCCTCAATACACAACAAAATACAAGTTTTAAATCATGTCATTGTTTTAGAGAACCTGACTACCTATATTTTTATGTGCCTAAAGAATAACTATACTTTCCTAAGTGTTACAAAGTAGATTTTTGTCTTTGTTTGTAGTTAAATTTGTTTAAAATATTGAGTGATATTTAGTGTTTTTAAAAGTACTAGGTGCTAAGGTCCCAAAATGTCTATGGCTCCAGGTGCTAGACCAAGCAAAGCGAGGTGCTCTAGAATATTAAAATTTAAAAAGTATATATATTACGATTGATAAATATGATCATAAAAATAAAAATGATATATCAATTTGAAATCATATAAAGTACCAAATTACATTATTCATTTTCTAATAACAAAAATATTAAAAAAGTGGAGTTTAATATCAAATTCAATGATTGTGTTGAACTAACAATGGGGGGGGGGGGGGGGGGGGGGTGGTGGGTTGTGTTAGAGTACATTAGTTTATTTGATTGAACTAACTTGTTCAATTGAACCTTGCTAGAACCTTGATCCAACTTGACTTGGGTGCTCGCCTGAGGTGCCTGATTCCTGGGCTCAAGCGAGTGCTTGAGCGGCACTTCATTGAAATGCCTCACCTTGACATGTTGAGAGGCTCTCGGGCCTTGCTCGAACGCCTTTTGAAAACAGTGGTGATATTATTTGTTCTTTATTAATAAAACTTTTCATGGGACCATGAAAAGTAGAAAGAAGAAGATAATTTGATGTGTATGATTTGACAGTGTTTCTTCTTTCTCATTGATTGAAAAGCTTTTATACATTGATCTGCTTCACTGGTGAAAAAAATGTAAAACATATTTGCTTTCTGCCCTGCATGAATTTGCATGACCTTTATTGATGTTAATAGCTACCAAACATTTTCTTAATATTTAATGAAGTCATTTGCTGAATGCAATTCATCTCTTAAGTTCATTAAGTTTTTTAATTAGACTTTTGTGTTTTAGATGTTTATTTGGTGGGGTGACAAGGGTCTATGTGAAGTGAAACACTATGGAAGAAAAGAAGGGGGGCATATGTTAAAAGAGATGTTCACCCGATACAATCTTCCTATACTGAAATTTGTATTTTCCTGCTTGTAGTACTGCAAGAAAGTTCTACAAGTCTCAAGATACAAGACATGCATCTATGAGGACATTAGGTAAAATTCGGAGAGCAAATCTTTTGAAGCATTGTTCGGATTTAATACCATATCTTGTGATGATCCGAACAAGCTGAACTTTTCTCGAAATTTATTTGGGTTTTCATTGCACATGATATCTTCTGGTGAGATTACTTTTTGCACTTTTGACTTGCTTGAGAATGCATATGCATTCTTGTCTGGACTATAAATTGTATTATAATGTAGGATGGGGTATCTTGATACTGTGTTACTTGACAAAATCATTTTTTTAATTCTGTTGTGTATATGTAATCCAATTATCAAAATGCTGGTATTTCATCAGATGGAAAATGATTGGCTGCTACATTTCTTTTGTTACATTTATGATGGTTATTCATCTGAACTAATCGTAACTGGTTTCCCCGCAAGAAGGTACTTGTGTAAGATTCTTCAGCAAGTATACTGAAACCATTGCTTGAATTTTTGTTCTTTAAGTATGTGAATTGATTTAGGAATATAGGAATAGAGAGTTAGTCATCAGGGTATCTTAGAGAACTAAGTACCTAGTCGTGACACCTTACATCTGATTATAATCATCACTATGCAAGCCTTATACATGCTATTTTGGTTGTTTACCCTGTCAATATTTAATCTGTGATTCTTAAAGGGGATATGTACTCTGACTAGGAGCTCTGCAAGTTATTTGGCCTAGTGTAATGGTGTACATATGTATCAGATGTTACAAAAGATGTTGTCAGTGTCACAAGGTCTATACTTGAATGTGAAGTCATTGGTTACCGTAAAGCATTGTAAAACCAGTTAAGTGATGGACTGTTCATTAGTTATTTGTCATGACAAACTGGAAATTTGTCATATTTTAGCTATTGTTTTGTTGATACATTGTTACCACAAGTCTTGAGGCATTGGGAGCAGTAGTTTAGTACTTTAGGGTATCTTCTTCCTGCTATGCTTTGTGACATTGAGATGCATTTCCTTATCAGGCATTGCTTGCTCGCCAGACGTGCAACAGAAGTGGACTGATGACAGGAAATATGACCCACGTCTTGAAGATATAAGAGAGAACTGAGACACGGTCAAACCTACTCTCCATCTGAGGATCACTGTTGCTGATATTTTTGCCAGCTGTGCGAGGTGGTACTGTTGCTACCGTGCTTGTAGATTATCTGTTTTGGGCCCTTTGCAACAGGAAGAACCTACTTGAGGAAGAGTGATTTGGTTGTGGTGAATCTGGACTATCCAATTGAACTGGTTGATTCTAACATCTGAATTCAGTGGGATGTCAAGTGTCAATTAGTTTATGCTTATAGAATTCTACTTTTCTATACTGCTTTCTGGTTTCTTGGACCTGCAGAAGCATTACTTTAGTGTGAGCTGCTGCTCCCAAATTGTATATATGTTTTTTTTACTCAAAAAAAAAATTGTTGTGGACATATCAGATTTTATGATTATTTGAGCAATGCGCCCTTGCTTTTCTTTCTAGTTTTTAAAAGTTGATTTCAGTACTTTTATACTCCTTGTTTGTCACATTAATCTGAAGAGTTGTGGTTATGCTTCCTCTTTGGCTGTATGGTTATGTTTCTGGTTCTTCTGGTGACCTAAGAGTGGCTTGCGCCATCTACTTAAGATCATTATGGTAGGAAGATTTGGAGACTGAATACAGGCAGTTAAGTATTGCTGAAAATGCAGATCTTTTATAATTTGATCCCAAAGCAAGTCTTGCTTTATTAGGCACGTAAGCTGTTAGATATACATGCATCCAAATCTCCTTTAATGTTCAGGCCCTCTTTTGCCTAGGTTTATCTTGTTGAAGTAATATTTTGGTTGAGGTCTGAGTCACACATTTCATAACTGTGGTTGTTGGATCATTTATGAGCTGAAAAGGGTGGTGATTTTAATCTTAATCAGAGAGATGATTCCATTGGCTGAAGATGTGCATGGCTTGTTTAATATGTCCCAAATGTTCTATTGGAGTCCTCTGTTCTAACAGCTGTTCCTTCATGGTCAGAGCATTATGTTTTTGTAGTTTCATTTTAATGCAACCCACAGGGTGTCGCTGTTGCATGGGAAGATAGAGTTTAGGTCAGAGTATTTGCTTGTGTTACACAACTGCTTCTATGATAGTAGAAATTGCTTGATATTAGCTAGAAGGTCTTGCAGCTTTTAGCAACTTTTTTCTTCAAAGTACTGGATATGATCCTTGATGTGGTTGCTAAAGTTGGTATTATTGTGCAGGTCAAAACAAAGCTGGAAGTGAAATTGGAGGGTTTGGCTTCATCCTCTGGATTGCTGAGGGAGGGTAATCGCTGCGGCCGCTACCCTTAAGGAGATGTGTTGCTTGTGTGGCTGTGTCATCTTTACCAATAGACTGACTTCTTCACTCTCGAGTTGTGATCATATGGTCATCATATAACCGATAAGGTTGGTTTTTTCTTGGCAACTTAAAAGGTGATTAGGATTCAAGCCTGTGTAAGTGCATTGACATCGAAAAGAGCTTCATGTATAAGTCTTTTTTGGAGGGATTTCGTCTCTTGGGGTTTGGCTGCCCCTGTAAGTCCTGATGTATTACAAGGATGAAATTCTAGTTCTTTTACCAAAAAAAAGCCAAAAAGAAAATTTCTTAAAAGTTGATGTTTTTGGCAATTGCTTGACTGAAATTTCTTTGAGGATTATCCGATTTTAGAATGTTCATTATCTCGGATTATCCATTTGTTTTGTGAGCGTGATCGATCGGCCAATTGGCTTACGAATCGTCGCGAAAGATTGCGAGGGAATGAATGGCATGTTTAACTTCTTTTAATAGAATTTTATTTATTTTTGCATAAAAGAAGAATGTTCATTGTATGATTACAACATGAAATTAAATCGTTTCATTTATCTTGCATTATCCAACCGGCAATATAGCGACGCCATGATTCCCCCCACATGAACAAGCATGCGTTTGTCAGCGGCAGAACCATCATCGTGTTCGAGGTATTGATTCCAAGAACAAGTTGGGTTTTGAGGAATCGTGAATGTTTCACGAGGCCGAAGTCTTCCTCCACCACTTTGCCCTTCTCAATATTCTCTTATCCTTGACTGCATGTAGGGGCCAGAGGGTATAAATCCCATGTCATGTGCATCAACTTAGTGGTATTGAGGCCTATCTGTGATGCTGCAAATCGACCTCGCACTTTATATGCTCTCACTGTCATCGCTTGCCAAAGTTTTTGAGTGGAAGTAATTGTTTGAGATACATCTATTGTTGTACTTACAGACGAAAAACAAAAGGGTTTGCCTAGAGAGTTGAAAATATAACCAAGATAGTGGTTGAATTTATGGAAGGAATAATCACATGCATTAGTTTTCTAGGAATGGATCATTTATTGGTTGTAATTTATCTAAATTATACTTAAAAAAAACTAATTTTGTTAAGGGGGCTATTCCCTTCAAAAAAATACTCACATTTTCGATATTTTTCAATCAATATCCTCATTTTATTTTTTAAAATGGTATCTCTAATTTAAAAATATTTAAACCGTCCTTCGAAAATTTTTTCGATGTGTAACTATTTTTGACTCCTTATGATGTTTAACTATCGTAATATAAACATTGTATGACCTATTTGAAAATATTATAAATGATCTAAATGAACTCCTAACATCAACCAAACCAATAGCAAATCTAAAAAATATAATATCGTAATGATGTATTACAATATGATGCTATTTATAGAATTTCTAATAGCAGTTATAGCATTTTCAATACTTCAGTAAAAATATGGTAACGATTAAAAAAAAATAAAAAATATGAAAAAATTTGATGAGAAAACCTTTAAGGGATATTTTAGGTATTTTTTTAATTAGGGAAACGGTTTGAAAAAAAAAAGTAATATAGAGGTACCTTTTGAAAAAAAAAAATCCAAAACATGGATATTTTTTAGAGAAATCACCATTGTGTTAATTCAATTATCATTTTTTTTCTTTTTTTAATTTCCCTTGGTAAGAAAAACTCGTTCAATGGATTAGTAAAATAAAATTTTTAATTAATTATGTAATGAAATTTGAAGTTGAACAGAAAAAGAAAATAATATAGTAAAAGAAGATATTGATTAACATTTAAATTTTAAGAAAAAACGTTAATATAACTTGGTAACAAAGATATTAAATCACTCTAATTATAACGTTGTCATTATAAATATGAAACATTATATTATAATCATAGAATAGGCATATGAAACATTGTATATAATTTGTAAATATAGAACAGATTTCATCATCACCAAAATTAATAAATCAAGTGTTAATAGTCAACTAATTAATTATAATACATATTATATATAAATAAATTGAAATTTTATTTCCAATTCAAATAAAGAAATTCATAATTAAAGTAAAGAAAATGGAAACTAAAGGTTTGACTTTATAGTATACTATATTAAAATAATAACCAAGCATTTATTATTTATATTAATATGTATTTATATATTAAATTATACATATTTTTCATATATTAAAATAATATATTGCATAAATAATATCCTAAATAATAAATTAAATATTTATTAATTGCAAATTGCCTAAGTTATAATTATAAAAAAAAACAGACAGTTTTAATTCAACTATCATTTTTCTCCTTTTTATTACATAAAAAATGCCTTAATTAACATCAATCAACTTCATGCGCATACTTGAAGAATTATTGCACTTCAAGTATAATATTTGCTGTTTTACTTTCTCAAGCAGAAGTGTGGCTGTATAATATATTGGCTTTTTTCTTCACCACGAACATAAAGCATGGGAATAATTTACGTTAGATAGGGTTTGGGAACACTATGAACAAAGCCAAGTTGCTTTTCATGCCTTCGATCCTAATTTGTGGGTCACCCAAATCTTTCATCGGCCAATGTGACGTGACTTTGGTGGGGTTTCTGCAGGTCAAACGAAGTCTTCACCAGAGACAGATACATGATGCAGAGAACACTGTTCATATCTCTACAGTTAGTTCATGACGCACAGACGAAGAAGAAGAAGAAGAATAAGAAGAAGAAGAAGTTTTTGTTGACATCGGTCTCTGCAGTTTATTTCCATACATCACGCACAAACAGGAGGACGGAGAAGAAAGAGGGAAGAGACTTCCACACTGAAGCCACTCCATACAAAGCCAGCATATCCACAGGTAGCAGTAGGTGTAGTTAGAGCCAGAGAGCTCCGGCATCCCTCAGCAGCGGCACCAGATTCCCACCGAGATGGAGCGTCATGATCCTGTCCGTGGATCCGACCAGCTTGCCGCCGATGAACACGGCCGGCACCGGCGACTTGCGGCCCAGCAGCTTCACCAGCGCCTTCTCCATCTCCGCACCTCTCGGGTCCTCGTCCAGCTCATGGACGGCAGCATTGACGCCAAGCTCATGGAACAGGCTCTTCACGCTGTAGCAGAAGCAGCAGGAGCTCCGGCTGAAGATGACCACAGCTCGCTGCGAAGCCAGCTTCGTCACCTTGTCCATCCCCGGATGTTACGGCTCTCGGTGAACTACTCCTTGGTGCGCTCGGTGATTGATTCACTGCTGCTCTCTGATCATCTTGCTTATATAGGCATGGAAGTCCACTGGTCTCGGTATAATCTAACAAAGTCCATGATCACTAGATATTTGATCACGCAGTATCTTTCTGGGAGTATGGCTGCGATCACGTCTTGTCTCGGAACAAGTTGGTACCGGAAGTGGGCCTCGATTATCAATGTACTTTGTTTCAGTACCGATAAGGCTCTGCAAATTAGGAATATGGGGGAGGCAAACTCCGCTGTCAATCTTTGATGCCACAAGCACATGATGCCTTGATAAGGTTTGAATTCCCTCTTCATTGTTTGGGGCTGTCGAGTGATGCAGGTTTTTGTCATGTTCCTGTTTCTGGAACGACCACAGTCTCAATATAAAAACTATAATTATATTTCTCTTATAGGAAAAAAAAATTAATATAAAAAATTAAAATCAAATAAGAAGTTTAGATGTGGTTATCTTTTGACATCGGTCATAAAATTTTTTATGATTATAAATATACATTACCGTTTGATCCGAAAGTTATAGTGATAAAGACTAAGAATAGTTAAAAAATATCATCACTTTATAGATAAAAATAAAAAAAAAAGTAATTAAGAGAATTCCTCTTATTAAGATTATTTCTTATTTATTGATCGATAACTATAATTAAAATTCAATCAAATTTATAATATATTTTTATCTAATTAAATAAAATCAGATAATCTAACACAGAGAAGAGACCTCAGAAGACAAAGATGCGTAGGTATGGAATAGCATCAATCTGCTGCTGGCCACATATTGAATGACACAGACCACACCATCTCTCCACTCTAACAAGCTGAACTGGTTGTTTCTGATGAGAAAAGTTGCATTGACTTTGTGTTGAGCATTTTGCCTGCCACTGTTTCTGGCATCAAAGCAGAAAATATGTATGATTTAGCATCTTTAGTACATCTGAGGTTGAGAAAAGACATCATCCGTAGTAGATAAACAAGGATTCGAGCTTGTGGCTGATGGTAATGTTCATTGGGTTTGAACTCAATGATAAGTTGGTTCCCTGGGAATTCAGCAAAATGCGTGTTAAGACTTCAAGCGAAAGCTTCATTCTGTTCATACCGCTGCCGAAACCTCTCCATGTTGATGCCTCTTTTTGATGTTGGATTGCTGTCTATAGATAGATAAGGATTTTATGCATCAGCAGTCTCTAAGAAACGACATAAAAAGCTCAGAACCTTGTTTGTACTAAGCAGATTGACCTCCACAAGAACTAGATTCCAGATCATGGTTTGCACACTTCTAGTCATTGGAGTGAGAGTGAAGTAAGAGGAAATCACATCATTTGGTTTGGAATTGAAGCTGATGGTGGTAGTAACCTTTGGGTTCTTGAGGAGTCAAACATGTTGCAGGTCCTCTTGCCCCTTCTGTCCATGACCAATTAAGATGATGACAGCACCAAGGTATCTGAAATGAAGGACTTGGCTCTTCCATGGCCACATGTGGGGAATTCTCTACAAAAGGAAGTCAACGAGAAGATACCCATCCTTCTCTCACTAAACTGCAGATATGGTTGTGGAGCACCCATCACTGTGTGTGCTTGCTTGGGTAATTTGATTCATTTGAAGCAAGGTGAGTCATGGAATAAAACTTTTCTGCATGTGGTGGCTTGTTCAGCGAACACAGATGCTTCAATGCAGATTAGAATATTTGCTGCTTGAAGTGTTCATATCATAGTAGTTGACTCCCATACAAAGTGCATCATTCTCAAGTCCACAATATTCTTGCATCAAAGCATCACAAGATCAAAGTTCCGTAAGCGTTCTTTACTCATTAAGCTACTATTTCTAGACCCACATTGGGGTTTAAGCTTCTCCTTTGAGAGCTGCTTAACCTTCTGTTCGATCTTGGATATCCAACGAGATGAACGGCTAACCTTTGGTGAAGTCCACACTTCCACCTCTCAGTTAGCTTGCATTTGATGCTCGGAGATGGATAGGGGGATGAAGCTGGCTGGTCTCATGGAAGGCTGTGGGTGATCGTCTGGTCTAAAGACCATCAAGAAGCTCTTCAATGCTTTCGTCTGGTACTAATTACATCTTCTTGTTCCTTGCAACATGAACGCTGGTTCATAATTTAGATCAACAAGATATTTGTCATCAGAAACAGTGAGTGAGTTATCATTCTTGAAAACATTGAGGATTTTTCTTACAGTTTGTTCAACTCTTTAGAAAATGGTGCCGACTAAATCCTCGCTTCTGATTAAAAATATTATTATTATTAAAAAAAGAAAATTGATTTTGCCAATTTCTTCCTTACAATCCAAGTAATCAAGATTCGAGTCATAGTGTTTTGGATGATACCATAAAAAAGATTTTTTTTATAAAGATAAATGATGAAGATGATGATACCAACTAAACTACCCAACATCCTCAAAGAGTTTAGAAATAATGTTTTAGATGTCAAATATGTCGACCAAGGTTGGTAAACTAAAGTTAGTTGTTAGTCAGGGTTGAAAGCACTGCATGATAGTGACTGGATCTGCCATTTGTGTAATCATCTCAGGTGATATGGGGGGCAGAAAACAATCAGGTAACTTCAACCCTTTCAACATCCAAATGTGTTGTCCATGCATATCATAACTCGAAATCCCCCTCTAAATAGGAGAAAGACAAAGAATCAGACAGAAATCATTTATGAGCAGTTATGAATGTGGATGATCTTCATGAGCACATACACCCAAACACAACTAACAAGACCAAGAAACACAAATAAACTTGAATGAGCATTCTCTTTATGCATAGAACAAATTGAGGGTATTCTATCTGTTCTATGCTTGCAATAAGAGCACCTTGGTATCAAGTAGTCGTGGTAATAATGCTGTTCATAATTACATTCCTTAACAAGCACGAGTTCATGTAAAATTAAACATTAAAATACATTAATCAGTGCCTCTTATCACAAAAGAGTGGGTGCATATGTACATTCTTCTCAGGATGACAAAGATATGAGATGGTTCTCACCGTATACAGTGACAAAGAACTCTTTACAAGGCATTGGCTTTAGGAATAATTTTTCCAATGAACGAATTCTAAACATAGTTGGTATCGGTATCCAATGGTGAACTTAATTTTAAATATACAGCAGCAAAGAACTCTTTACAAGGAATGGATTTTAGGAATAATTTTTCCGATGAACGAATTCTAAACAGAGCTGCTAGCGGTATCTGATCGTGAACTTAGTTTCAAATGTGATGGAGCTGTAGGATCCCTGGATAAGATGTCACCATTGTACCCTACATCGTACTGTAAAACACTAGAATCAACTAGAATGCTACAAGTGTCCCTTGTGTCAGCTCTGAGTTCGACGCCGTAATACTTGAGATGGTCCCTTATACTTGTCCCATGAACGGACCTATACAAAAACAAAGCATAACATCAATGAAAATTGTAATGTTTGTTACATTAATAGAAGGTAGACATACCTGCAACAAGAAGGATCTTCTCCAGAGTCATCACAAATCTTCTCTCCCTTGTCCTCTACGCCATCCACTTTAATGTCATGAAGCCACACCTGAATTTGTTTCGAAATAAAAATGATTGCTTTTGAACTATATGGGAAAAAAGCTTAGATCAATCAAGAGGATTTTTATGGAATACATTCATGATATGATGAGTAGTCTGTGAGTGAAAAAAGGAAAAAGATGGCACACATATGACATCATATGTAGAGGTTGAACTTTCAGCTGTGAACTAAACCATTTTCAATCCACATTCCAAGAAGGAACCATCTAAGACTAATTTAAGCATGTTTTAACCAGAACCTTTTAACCTTATAACTGCTCTACTCACTTTAATTTGGCTTGGTTAGCTATGTACAAATTTTTATGGTGGGTTTTCCAACACAAGCAAAAACAAAGATAACCTGTAATTCTATGGTTAGAGGGCTTGCAGAATAACAAGTATGGTTAAGGCTTATAGAATAACAAAAGCCTAACCATAACTCAATGTTCTGGCTTGGTATATTTGTTTAGCATAACTTAACACAGACAATTCACCAGCCTCTAAGTTTAGTTAGGTCAAGTATCTACTGTGCATTGATCCCATCTGGCCTCCCAAATTTAACACTGGTGTGCTGTGACACAGCATTAACCACAAACATATCACCTCCCCTAGGAAAAGCAGGGGGAAAAAGCTAATGAAGGTAATGCAATTAAAAAACTTAGACATCGAAGTAAGAGAATTAAACTTAAGGAATAATACTACTCATGGAAAAAGTCAGAAAAAATGGAGCTTGTGATATCATAGAACTGGAATTATGGGATTACATAATAGATTTTGTTTGACTTTGAACTATTTTTTAACATTATGACAACAAGTTCATGCAGATATACCTCTCTTGGGAAATGATGGTATGACTTTTTTGGGAAATATGAGTAGTACGGTGGTAAATGGGGCACTATATCATTCTCATGCGTCACACGAACTGCATCTGGCACAAACTTGCTGAAGTAGGAGGCAAAAGCAGCATTTCCTATGCGAGGTTGTCCAAAGGTCATAAGCTGAACAAGTTCTACTCCGTGATTAACCTGCAAAGTTCACGAAGAAATCCTGTTACATAAATGCCAACTAGTCATCAAGCAATGGTGTATTCGTAGTCAATGATCTCAACTAACAAAACCAATTACTAAACCAAGACTCTTTCATGCAAAATTACTAAACAAAAGGTAAATAGTATAATTACTGTCATTGCTGGCTTTCTAATCTCAGTAGAAAATTCATCAAAAACATCCTTATCTAACTACATTCACACAAACACAAGAGCTAGTTTGGTACATAATTCATATTTTTTAAAAAGAAATTACTTCATAAACTACTGTGAAAGAATTTTCAAGACATAGTCCAAGTCAACTGTCATATGAGTAATCTGAAATCCATGCTCACATTTTCGATTAAAAATAAAAAAGAGCCAGCAAGATGCAAGGAGAATCATCCCATTTCTAAATACATTGGCATACAAGTATCATTTGGACAGTTAGCAGACCAGCCGTAAGGCTGTCTGTCTTAATAGCAGAAAGCAAATGAGAACTTTCGATGGCACTTACAGTAAGATCCAATGCACAAAATGAAGCCAGAGCCCCTCCCAATGAATGCCCTGTAACAATAATGTGGAGATTACCATATAACTCCCTTGTCCTTTGAACAGCACTTAGAATCCCATGTTGCAAACTGGTGTTATGGTAAGCAGAATAAAACCCATGGTGCACCTATGATGTCAAAAGTGGAGAATAAAGATGACTCAGAGGTATTCACCAATTGTCAGGTTCAAATCAACTGAGGAAGAATTGAATACCATTGCATCTTCTGCACCTGGGTAACTTAAGTCAAGCTGCTTCCAGAACAAATCAGCAATCCAATTCCTTATGCTGCAAAATCCCGTAAGTCAAATATGTCTATTGACTCCATAATCAGTAAATATTTCAGGAAACATGATACAGACTCCCTTTACAATTAAAGATCTACAGAAAATGCAATCAATTCCTTCACTATAGATCCATCCTTCACAGCTAAAGTCAGAGTGATCAAGGATTAAAATGTCATGTAGTGTTCCCATGCCATTAGGCAGATGACATGGCACACACTGAGATATGTAACTCACATACGATTAGCACATATACATCAACAGTTCTTATTCAATGGCACACGGTACTTAACAGCCAGTACACAGCATGGAAAAGAAACTTCCATGCCAACAATGGCAAAAGAATCTGCATGCAAGCACATGTGTTGAGAGGCATGCACCTTAGTAGTTAATTATTATCTATACTCTCAATGCTAGAGCCATCCATGTCCCCTCTGGTATTAACAGCATAATTGTAATAGATAACAGAATGTTACATTAGTACCTGGTCCCAGCGGTACCTCTGAATGCAATAATGATGGAGTTCAGATCATGAGCAATTCCCACAAATGCCTACATAGACAGTTCATATACAACAGAAGATATTTCTCTGAGTTGGGGAGAACATGAATTAGGTTTAACATACATAGAATCTAGAAAAATGAGTGCACCTGTAAGCAGTTTTGGACATCAACTACCAGCTCTATCATCTGAAACCCCTGGTTGAGTTCATGCATCCAGCGTTAGAAAGGCAGAGATACTATCTTGTCAAGCAGTTAGAAAGACCATCATGGAACGAGCATCTTTAATCTTTGCAAAAAACACAAATGTGCATGAACAACTGTGGTTCCTTTTACCTTCGTCAAATCATTACACCTTGAGCAGGTCCAAGTAAAAAGTGTCATTAGATCTGTGACATAGGCCTGCAAGAGACAGTTACACTTGCAGGTAAATAGAAGCAGAACATCAATGACTAAATACTGAATATGGTTTATGTGTCACCAATTTTTAAGGAAAAAAACTCAAATCCAAGGCATCAAGTATGTTTTCCAACATAGTTCTTTTATCAAAAGGAATTCCATTGTTTCCAAGGTTTCTAAAGAAAAGCTTTCTATTTTCGGAATTTCAGAAATTAAAGATACAAAAAAAAATGCAAACTCATAGTCATTGGACATTGGGATTCCAAATCTACTTCTACAATAAGCACCCTATTTCTCATCAATAAGAGTGGTTCACTTATAGTTAGGAATTTCTCAACAAAATTAACTTTCATGGAATCAAGAATTGTGAAGTGCAATTTTCCTTTCTCCCTATCAAAGAAAACACTGAAGTGCACTTCTTTTTGTACTTCCCTTGTACTCATTCGAATAATAACAAAATTCTCTCATATTTTCTTCTTCCTCCTCCTTCCCTGTTAAGGTTGCATGGGCACAGACACAGAGAACTGATACAGATGCATAATTGACAAGGAAACACAATAGAGAAAAAGGGATATATGAAAGAGAAGTATTGTTTTAAAAGCATAATACTTATACTTTAAAAATATAAAAATGATGATATATACATATAATTTATTTAAAGCCAAGTTCAACATAAGTCGACGTCTTTGATCGACATTCAAGGTCATACTCACAGCAGAAGCATATTCCACGAGTATCTTGGCGAGCGTACGATTGTAGAGAGGAGCATCATCCTCATACTCGATCTTAATTTCTGTTAACCATCACGAAGAAGAGTCGCGACATTACGATTTAAACATGCAAATAAAACAAAATATTCTCACTCATCATAGGCGACGATATAACAGACTTCACACACAATTAGAGGGTTTACAGATAAACTGGAATTTGCAAATGAGCAAATCACATCTAATTCTTTGAGCTAAAATTTGAGGAATTCACATAACCAAAGATTAGTGATTACCTCTTCCCCCGGAAAAAGCAAATAATCCAATCAAAACCAACAACTTTAGCCACAGCCATCGAGCCATAACCTTTCAGCAACGACGGATTCCTACACGAAACCCAACAAAGATTAAGCCTATCGAGGATTCGCCAAGCAGTTCTTGAAAGTTTTCGACGAAAGGGAGTTGCAAAGAAGAAACTGTTGAAACCGTCTGAAAGATCGAAGCTTTGGAGGATGGACGATGCGGAAAAGATGCGGGCACCTTCGATGATTCGAGTTCTTTGGGTGAACCGAGATCGATCACGTCGGGAGCGCGGGCGGGAACCCTATGAAGCAACGAAGGTCGTCTCCCATTCGGTCTGCCAGCCGACGGAGTTGCTCTGTCAAAACAAAAAATGAAAACGTTATTGTTGCAAAATTACCTTTAATTTTTTTGTTTCTAACAACGGATTTGGTAATTGTCGGAATATGGAGCAGAGACAGCCATGAACCAAAAACATTTTTCGTTCTGAAATTGGCGTCACTTTTTGTTCCTAACAACAGATTTGGTGGTCACATTTAATTGTTTCTAACAACAGAGTTGGATGAAAAGGGAATATGGCTGTCAGTATGAACAAATATTAAAAGATGAAAATGTTTTAAGGATGGGAATGACAAACATTACAAATACATCATCCAGAAACATTTGTTGCCGCTTTGATTGAGCTGATGATGCATTTCCGAGAGGTACAGGAAAAGCAATTCAATCAATACATCAAAGAGAAGAACATGTCCAACTTGGCAAGTAGGGCCAGAATACTGTGTGAGGTTCACTTTGTTTAGTTTCTTGGCTGCTACATTTCCACTCTGTGGTGGGAATTTGAGGATCCAAGGATAGGATGCACTATGATATCATAGTTTTCAATATTGTACAGTAATATCAGATTGGCAATATATTTCATGCTAACCAAGAATACCTAGTTAGCATGTTTTTATATAATATACATTTGGCCCTCATTGCACTTTAGGTTAGGATTTATTGAAATATTGATCTTGAGAACTAGGTAGTTATTATTTATACCAAAAATAATTAGAGGATGCTCCAGATATCTTCCATAGATACATTAGACAAAAATAATATTTTATCAGTCATGATGCACCCATGCACAACGTGCGTAAGGAAATGTTTTCTCTGACAATATCATATCATACATATTAATACTTTATTTATTATAGACAAATACGAAAGGGATATCTTGGTACAATGCAATGAGACATGTTAAACGGACATAAATCAATTTTTTTCTACTTTTGTTTAATCAGACAAGTGAATATGTTGTGTAATTGTAAGGAGGAATTTTTTTTTTAGCAAACCATATGATTAGTTATTGAATGAATTGGTTTGCTAATTGCACATTTTGGCTTGAGGACAAGTAGTTTGACTAAAGCTGCAAAGACTCTGCCAACTTGTTGAAGAACACAATCATTGTGTGGATAGGACCTTGGAATAAGGCAACTTAGGCATTGATGAACTAACTTGAAGACTCAATTGTCTTTGAAACGTTTCAAAGATACAATCACTTTATGATGCTGACTTCATAAGGATGTCGCCTCAATGTGGTTGGGCTATTGTTGTCTCAAGTGAGTACAAGTATAAGCATCTTTTGTCTTTGTGTAGCTTCTTAGTGTTATCTTTCTTGTTATCAAACAAAAGGGTTTTCATCGTTAGGTGTTGGCTCACACTTTAGAGTCGGTAGCTATAAGCCATTGATAAAAGCATGAATTAGCATGGAAGGGTATGGATCGACCACCTCTCAACCTCATTATCTAGGAAGATATCTTTTCCTTGTTAGATGACTAGGAAGGGATGATGGGCTGCATCATCAGGCAAGAAGAAGGCTTTGGCATTTACAATAATTTGAGTTGAACTCCATATTAGAAAAGAGAATTAATGGTCATTGTGGGATCATGGTTGGTGGTGTAGATTTGGGATCAACTCAGATTCTCCTCCTATGAAGAAGGGGAATGTTGTTGGATTCATGTTGGGGAGTGATAGAAGACTTTTGAGACCAAATAAAAATAGTCTAAAGAAATATAAAAAAAAATTGATAGAAAATTAACATAGTTCAAGAATCTGAATCCTTTATAATATAAGAAAAATTAAAATAAAAATACCATTGTACACCTTCTCATAAAACCTTTCGATCCTATCTAGGTTCACTAAAAAAAACCTAAAAGCACTCGAAGTAGATTCATTAAAATAACCTTTCTCCCTTTCTTCAAAATCTTGAAATATATTACATATTTATAGCAATAAAACCTAATTCATCAAGTCTTAATTTTCTGATCTTAACTCTAATACTAATCCTTAAAAAAAATAAAATTAATTAAAATTTCTCTAAATAATTTAAATATAATTAATATTCTTAAAATACATACCAATTATAGGTGTCTTCTGTTGCACACATTTCACATACACCCATGTTTCCCATTCAACATCCCTCAGCACACATCACATAAATAATGTTGATGACAAGAGATTTTGTTTGTGAGATTAATTTAACCCCTTCCAATCCTCAAGTCAGATACTATTCTAATGACAGTGGAACAATAGCACGGAATATGCAAACCACAACAATCGCATATCATGTAGAATTTGGCCTTGCATTCAAAAACCTAAGTCAAACTAGTAGATGCTTTCTTGAATGCATCTGGCTTTAGCTGGCGTTTTAGGTCAAGATATATGAAGTTATTTGGTGATGGGCACAACCATGTCGCCATTGTTCTTTCTAATCTAAATTGACACTCGTCTTTTTTCTTTTGTATTATATTTCAATTTATTTGTCCCTTAGTCTATATGTATGAAAATGCCAAATGGGCAATGCGTGGCTCACCATTAATGTCACCTTCTTCAAGATTAATGATTTATGGGACACCAATTGGGCAATTGGTGGCTCATTAATGTCAGCTGGCATCTTGTCATTCACATATCTATGCTGCATATATATTATAGCATCATCAATGGAGAAGAACAAGTTCCAGACAGCAGGCTGATACTTGGAAATGGAGTCCCAACCCAAGCCCGTTGCTTCTCCTCCAACCCAAGCACCACCCATGCCTTCTTCTTCTTCTCCGCCAGCCCAAGCGTCGGCGCCGCCGGAGCGGCTCCTGGACCACGTCCTTCGCGCCGCCGCCGTGGTGTTGACGTTCATCGCCGCGGTCGTGATGGGCGCGGCGAAGGAAGACTTGACGCCTGCGGACTCTTTCTTCGGTGCGTCTGTGACCGGCCCAAAGATCAAGTCAGTGAACTCCGCCGCTTTCGTGTAAGTACTTCTTCCCTTCTTCCCGCTTCCTTCCGCCGCGGCATATCCATGCATGCATGGAGTTGCATGGGGGTATTCGTTTACATACTTGATGACCTGAGATTAATTCCAAGACTTTTACGATCTTAGAAGAAGAAGAAGTGTCGTATCATCTTCTCCATCTTAATTCATCGTTTGCAGATACTTCATAATCGTTGGCGTGTTGTATCATCTTGATCTCCATCTTTCATCTCATGCAGATACTTCATAATCGCCAACGTGCTCGTGCTGGTTTACTCCATCGCCTCCCTCGCACTGTCGTTCGTGAACAGGGCCGCATCCAAGGGCTTAGAACTGGCACTGTCGCTTGCAGACGTGGTGATGCTGGCTTTCCTGTTCACGAGCAATGGCGCTGCGAGTGCGATCATTCTCGTGGCAGAACAGGGACAAGCGCGCTTTTTCTGGACGAAATTTATCTGCAGCAACGCGAGTGGCTTCTGCGCCAGCGTCAAGGCCGCCATCGTTCTGTCGATGTTTGCAGCTGTGGTTTACCTGCTGGTAGTCTTCCTCAAGCTACTTGTTCTGCAGAAGAAGTCTCAGTAGTCTTCAACGCAGATTCCAGATGTTTGCACTAGTTGTTTCTTTGATCAATTAGGACATGTTCTTGTAATGCATCCGATGTTTTCCTTTGATCTCTATGAGGGGACATGCATGGAGCGAAGCATGCAAGGTGTGTGATTTATTGCTGTTGGAAACAGGGAAAAGATACGCATCAATGTACTTAAATGATCTTAAATGATTCTTTATTACTTTATAATGTATCAAGAAACACTAATTATTCATGAATAAAAATATTTTCTTTCAAAACCTTTTATAACTCCATATATCAACTCAATATTCTCATCTCATGAACACATATTTTTTTAAATATGTTAATTTTTATTTACCAACACTTAGATTCAAAAATTATTATTGATCTAATAATTTATCTTATATTTTTTTTAATCTAAAAGATAGTTGATGACCACACAATCACATAAATCCTCCACCATTTTGATCATCATATTTTTACTCGATATCTTTATCAATCTCTCTATCTTATTAAAAAATTAATATAAGATATCTAATTTTTTTTATTTCATATATCTAGCCTTAATTATACTTAATTTAAAACTTTTAGTTTCTAAGGATGGTCTCTATAACTTAAATTTATAATTAGTTTCATTTAAAATCTCATATAAATAATGTTAGAACAAACACCAGCAAGGATATCATATAAATAATAAGTTCCTCATCAAGTTAAAAAGGTATGGACTTAAAGTGGAAGATCGTCGGAATCTCGCCGGAAGAAACATAAACTAACCAGACTTGTTTTACTAAGTGTATGCCTTAAGAATTATAGTTAGCATATAATTAGGGTTAGGTTTGAAAGATAATCCCACTAACTCAGTTAGGGGCCAAATAACCCCGTAATTAGATTGGTTTGGGCCGGATTCAAGGCCCAACCGAGTTGTTGGACCCTGTCTGGCGGTGGCACCGCTAGACTGAGGCGGCGGAACCGCCCAGGGAATGGTCTCCCAGGTGGTTTGTGCGGTGGTCCTGCCCAGACTGAACGGTGGTATCGCCGACAGTTATTACTGTCAAGCGATGTTACCACCCTATCAAAAAATTCATAAAAAAATAAATCTAAAAATGACACTAAAAATAAAATTGAACCCAAGAAAGAACAAGTCATATGGTACGAATGCAAGAAGCTGGGATATTTTAAAAGCGAATGTCTCCAAACGAAGAAGAAACAACTAAAGAAGAAGAAGACGCTCAAAGCAACGTGGGATGATTCGAGCGATTCCGAAGATGAAGAATAAAACAATAAGGAAATTGCCAACTACACACTAATGGCCATCAAAGATGAGGTAAGTAGTTCATTAGATGTAAATTTATCTTTCGATGAGCTTTTAAGTGCTTTTCATGATTTGTTTGATGAATGTAGAATAATGAGAAAAAAATATAATTCTTTTAAAAAGGAGCATACCCTTTTAAATAATAAATTTGATAAACTTAAGTATGATAGTCCTTCATTATCTTCATGCACTAAGTATGAATACTTAGAGGCACTTGAGAGGGAAAACTTGCTACTCAAAGAAACCTTAGAAAAGTTTAAGGTTGATAGCAAGTCCTTGAACATGATATTTGCCAATAAGGGTTACGTTTTTAGAAGAGGCGGAATTGAATTTGTGAATAGCTCTCACAAAAATCTAACCACCTTTGTAAAAGGCCCTACCTTGTATATATCACCCCACACCAAATATAACTTTTATTGTAAACTCGGACATATTGCTTATAAATGTTCATTTAAGAGATATAGTCTACATAAACTAATTTGGGTTCCTAAAAGAACCTCAAATGACTCAATGCAATATGATAAGTTGATTAGATCAATTTATGAGGCACCCAAGGTTAAGTGGTTACCTATAATTCATCTTTTTTTTAGAAATATTTATCATCACAAGCTAGGAGCAAGAGATAGTACCTTGATAGTGGATACTCAAAGTACATGACCGGAGATCCATCTAAATTCTCTAAGCTCACTAGCCTCGACAAAGGGTATGTCATATTTGGAGATAACAATAAGAGTAAAATCATTGACAAAGGAACCATATGTAATAAATTCAACTTTTTGATTATAGATGTATTGTTGGTTGATGGCTTAAAGTATAACCTTTTGAGTATTAGTCAATTATGTGATAAAGGATACATCATTAGATTTGAATCCAATGCTTACATTATTGAAAAATCATACAAAAATACATCCATGATTGCCCTAAAATAAAATAATGCATACACTATTGACATTGATGATCTTTGTAATGAAATGTATTGTTCGATTTTGAACGACGACGCTTGGCTTTGGCATAGGAGATTAGGTCATGCTAGCATGAAACTAATCACTTAAATCTCATCTAGAAAACTTATAAGAGGTATTCCAAACATAAGTTTGTTAAAGATAATGTGTATGATGCTTGTCAATTAGGAAAACAAATAAAAGATAGTTTCAAGTCAAAGAATCAAATAAGCACATTTAGACCATTGCATTTGATCCATATGAATTTGTTTGGACTAATTGATACAACAAGCCTAGGAGGTAGCAAATATGCCTTTGTAATTGTAGATGATTATAGTAGATACACTTGGATATATACTTCTTGGCATACAAAAGTGATTGCTTTAGGTATTTTTCTAAGTTTTGTAAACTTATTAAAAATGAAAAGAGCTTTATGATTTCATCAATTCGAAGTGATCACAGTGGTGAATTTCAAAACCATGATTTTTAAAATTTTTATGAATATAATAGATACAACCATAATTTATCTACTCCGAGAAATCCTCAACAAAATAGAGTAATAGAAAGAAAAAATAGGAGTTTACAAGAAATGACAAGAACTATGTTGAACGAACATGGCCTACCCAAATATTTTTGAGCCGAAACCATTAACACGACATGCTATGTCATGAATAGGGTTTTAGTAAGACCATTACTTTTCAAAACTCCTTACGAATTATGGAATAACAAAAAACCTAACGTTTCATATTTTAAAGTTTTTGATTGTAAATGTTTTCTCTTGAATGAAAAAGATGCCTTAGAAAATTTTGATGCAAAATCCGATGAAGGTATTTTTCTTGGTTATTCTTTTATTTCAAAAGCCTTTCGTATCTTTAATAAAAGAACTTTTGTTATAGAAGAATCTATTCATGTTGTCTTTAATGAAGTCTTCGAATTTAAGAAAAATAATTTTGATGATAATCTTAATTTTGATGCCTTGAATTTAAATGAACCCTCTCCTCCAACTAGTAACTTGAATACATCTTATTCCGAAACATCTTTACCTAAGGAATGGAAATATGTAGATGCTCATCCTAAGGAGCTAATCATAGCAGACACATCAAAAGGTGTTCAAACTCGTTCTTCCTTTAAAAATTTTTATGCCAACGCTGCTTTTCTTTCTCAAATTAAACCGAAATATATTGACAAAACCTTACAAGATGATTCATGGGTTATTGCAATGCAAGAAGAGTTAAACCAATTTGAGAGAAATGAGGTGTGAAAGCTTCTTCTAAGACCTAGTGACCATTTAGTTATTGGTATTAAATGAGTCTTTAGAAATAAGCAAGATAAATTTAGTGTCGTGGTTAGAAACAAGGCTAGATTAGTGGCTAGGATTTCAATCAAGAAGAATGTGTTAAATCTCATATTTTGACGATGAAATCAATTGGTAAATTGTTTGACCTAATCTATGTATTGAGATAAGTGTGCAGGACTAACTACGATAGAAGTAAGGCGTAAAACAGATGATGGGTTGGAGTCGAAGATTCGGACGATATACCGTGAGCTCGCCGAGAGCTCGTCTGAAGATCGTCGAGAGTTCGTTGGAAGATCGCCGAGAGTTCGTCGCCGAAAGCTCGTTGGAAGATCATCGAGAGCTAGTCGGAATATCGCCGAGAGTTCGTCGGGAGTTCACCGGAAGCGCGCCGGAAGGCTCACTGAGAAGTTCGCTGAGAGAAATCGACATACCGGACTAATTGCTTGCCTTAATCATAGTTAGTACATTAGGTGAGTTAGGATTGGGAGGTAATCCCATTAACTCAAATAGGGGCCAACTAGGCCCTTAACAGGGCTGAATTGGGCTGGTTGAATAGCCCACTTAGCACATGAAGTCACGGCCGGTGGTGGCACCGCCCAGGACCCGATCTCCCAAGTGCTCTGGGCGGTGATACCGCCGACAGTTAATGCTGTCAATAGTGGCACCGTCCTTGTCAGGCGGTGGTGCCGCCCAGTGTCAGGTGTCAGGTAGTGGTACCGCCCAATTATGGCGGTGCTACCGTTAGTACCCCGAAATCTGGGGATGAAACACTTTTTGGCTCCAATTCTGAAGCCATTTGGGGTCTATAAATACTCCACCATTTTCTACATGAAAGGGCACAAAAGCATTGGCATAATCTTGAATTTTTTAGTGTTAAAGTGTTGTAAAAATTGCTAGAGTCCTCCTCCCTTTCTAAGTGTTGAAAGCATTCAAGAGAGGTGTGAGACTTGTAAGGGTTATCTCCTAAACCCGTGAAAAGGATAAAGTGCTGTAAAAGGTGATTGGTCTTCGCATATTGAAGGAAGACCATTAGTGGACGTTGATGACCTCGACGGAGGAGGAATCTGAAAATAGATGTAGGTCATAGCGACCGAACCACTCTAAATTATGGTTTGCATTTTGTCTTGAGTAATTTATCTTTATTGTAAGCTATTTTACCTTCTTACTATTTTCTCTATGCTCCTATATGCTTTCAAGTTAAAATCTTTATGAAATGATTTTCGTCGGAATCGGGTTTAATCGAAACGAAGACTTTTGAAATCGGTAATTTTTTCGCTGCACTAATTCATACCCCTCTTAGTGCCGCTCTTGATCCTAACAATTGGTATCAAAGCTCGGTCACTCTCATTTGGTTTAAAACCCAAGAGAGATAACATTTGCCGGCAACCAAGGGGGTCACTTAATTACACGTCCGCCCATGTTCAATGGAACAAATTACATATATTGGAAGACTAGAATGAGGATTTTTCTGATTTCTATGGATTTTGAGCTATGGAACATTGTCGAGAATGATTTTTGAAAGTCTTCTCTTCCAATGAACGATTGGAATAAGTTAGAGAAGAAGACTTTCGCTTTAAACGCCAAGGCTATAAATGCCTTGTTTTGTGCTTTAGATAAAAACAAGTTTAATCGTGTGTCTATTTGTGAAACAACTTTTGATATTTGGCACACACTCGAAGTGACTCACGAAGGCACGAGTAGAGTAAAGGAGTTGAAAATTAATTTTTTAGTCCATACTTTGAGTTGTTTCGGATGAAACTGAGTGAGACCATTGGAGACATGTACACCCGATTTACAGATATCGTCAATGGTCTAAAAGGACTTGGTAAAAGTTTCTTAGATCTTGAACTTGTTAATAAAATCTTAAGATCCCTTCCAAAGAGTTGAGATCCTAAAGTAACGACCATTCAAGAGGCCAAGGCTTTAAATAACTTTCTTCTCGAAGAATTAATTGAGTCATTGATGACCTATGAGATGACTTGTAATGCTCATATAGAGCTTGAGAATAACATTCCGAAGAACAGGAAGGATATGACACTAAGAACTCAAGAAGACCACTTGAAAGAAAATTCAAGTGATGAGGACTATGATGATGACTTGGCACTCTTGACAAGAAAGTTAAAAAATTCATAAAAAGAAATAAATTTAGAAATGATACTAAAAATAAATTTGAACCCAAGAAAGAACAAGTCATATGCTATGAATGCAAGAAGCCAGGACATTTCAAAAACAAATGTCTCCAAACAAAGAAGAAACAACCAAAGAAGAAGGCTCTTAAAGCAACGTAGGATGACTCAAGTGCATCTGAAGTTGAGGAGCAAACCAACACTAAGCAAGTTGCTCACTTTGCGCTAATGGCTATTGGAGATGAGGTAAGTAGTTCATTAGATGCAAGTTTATCTTTTGATGAATTACTAAGCGCTTTTCATGATTTATTCAATGAATATAAATTAGTTAGTAAAAAATATAAATTATTAAAAAAGGAACATGCTTCTCTTGTTAGTGATTTTGATAGACTAAAAATTGAGCATGATAGTCTAGCCCCTTGTACAAAATGCGATGAATTAGAAACGCTTAAAAAGGAAAATTCATAACTACATGAAATCTTAGAAAAATTTGAAATAAGTAGCAAATCCTTAAACATGATTCTTGCAAGCAAAAATCATGTATATAGAAGAGATGGAATCAGCTTTGTGAGTGTCATATAAAAATCCAATCATCTTTATTAGAGGTCCAACCTTGCATGTTTCACCCCGAAACAAATGTAACTTTTGTTGAAAATTTAGACATGTTACTTATCAATGTCCATTTAAGAAATGTAGTCCACATAATTTGATTTGGGTTCATAAAAGAACCGTAAAGAACTCCATACAAAATGATAAGTTAAGTCGATCGATTTTTGAGACATCCAAGGTCAAATAGGTATCTAAAAATCATCTTTTTTTGTAGAAACATTTACCATCACAAGCTAGGAGTAAGAGATAATACTTTGATAGTGGATGCTCAAGGCATATGACTGAAGATCCATCTTGATTCTCTAAGCTCACTAGCCTAGACGAAGGATATGTCACCTTTGGAGATAACAGTAAGGATAAAATCATTAGCAAAGAAACCATAGGTAACAAATCTAACTTTTTTATTGAAGATGTGTTGTTGGTTGATGGTTTAAAGTATAATCTTTTAAGCATTAGTCAATTATGTGATAAAGGATATATCATTAGATTTGAATTCAATGTTTGTATTATTGAAAAACCACACAAAAATACTTCTATGATTGCTTTAAAACAAAATAATGTATTCACTATCGACATTGATGATCTTTGTAATGAAATGTATTTTTCAGTTTTGAATGACGATGCTTGGCTTTGACATAGGAGATTAGATCATGTTAGCATGAAACTAATCTCTCAAATCTCATCAAAAGAACTTGTAAGAGAAATTCCTCATATTAAATTCGTTAGAGACAATGTGTATGATGCATATCAATTAGGAAAACAAATAAAAGGTAGTTTCAAACCAAAGAACCAAATAAGCACCTCTAGACCATTGCAATTAATCCATATAGACTTGTTCGGACCAATTGCTACATCAAGCCTAGGAGGTAGCAAATACGCCTTTGTCATCGTAGATGATTATAGTAGATACACTTGAACTTACTTCTTGGCACATAAAAGTGATTGCTTTAGGTATTTTTCTAAGTTTTGTAAACTTGTTTAAAATGAAAAAGGTTTTATGATTTCATCAATTCAAAGTGATCATGGTGATGAATTTCAAAATCATGATTTTCAAGAATTTTATGAATCTAATGGATACAACCATAATTTCTCTATTCTAAGAAATCCTCAATAAAATGGAGTAGTAGAAAGAAAAAATAGAAACTTATAAGAAATAACTAAAATCATGTTAAACGAACATAGCCTACCCAAATATTTTTGGGTCGAAGCCATAAATACGGCATGCTATGTCATGAATAGAGTTCTAGTAAGACCATTATTCTCCAAAACTCCTTATAAGTTGTGGAACAACAAAAAACCCAATGTTTCATATTTTAAAGTTTTTAGGTGTAAATGTTTTATCTTGAATGAAAAAGATGCCTTAGGAAAGTTTGATACAAAATTCGATGAAGGGATTTTTCTTGGCTATTATTCTATTTCTAAGGCCTTTCGTATATTTAACAAAAGAACTTTGGTTATAGAAAAATCTATTCATATTATTTTTAATGAAGTTTCTGGAGTTAAGAAAATTGATTTTGATGATGATCTTAATTTTGATGCTTTGAATTTAAATGAAACCCTTTCTCCATCTAACAACTTGGATGTATCTTCTTTCGAAACATCCTTACCTAAGGAATGAAAGTATGTAGATGCTCATCCTAAGGAGCTAATTATAGGAGACACATCAAAAGGGGTTCAAACTCGTTCTTCTCTTAAGAATTTTTATGCCAATACCACTTTTCTCTCCCAAATTGAACCTAAATGCATTGACGAGGCCTTGAAAGATGATTCATGGGTTATCGTAATGCAAGAAAAGTTCAATTTGAAAGAAATGAGGTGTGGAAGCTTGTTCCGAGGCCAAATGGACATTTAATTATTGGTACTAAATGAGTCTTTAGAAACAAGCAAGATGAAATTGGTATCGTGGTTAGAAATAAGGCTAGATTAGTAGCCAAGTGTTTCAACTAAGAAGAATGTATCGATTATGAAGAAACCTTCACTCCTGTGGCACGATTAGAAGCCATAAGGATGCTCCTTGCCAATGCTAGTAGTAATAATTTTAAATTATATCAAATGGATGTTAAAAGTGCTTTCTTAATGGCTTTATTTTCAAAGAAGTAATAATTTTCCTAATCATGTGTTTAAATTGACTAAAGCTCTATATGGATTGAAATAAGCCCCAAGGGCTTGATATGAGAGACTTAGTTTATTTCTTATCCAAAATAATTTCTCTAAAGGTAAGGTCGATACTACATTATTTATTAAGAATTTTAAAAATAATTTTTTTATTGTTCAAATTTACGTAGATGATATTATTTTTGGTTCTATAAATGAATCTTTATGTGAATCATTTGCCAAAAGTATGAGCCTAGAATTTGAAATGAGCCTAATGTGAGAACTAACCTTCTTTTTAGGCTTGCAAATCAAACAACTTAATGAATACATTTTTATTAGTCAAACAAAATATACATTAGACTTGCTAAAACGATTTAACATGGATAGTTCAAAAGCTATCAATACTCCTATGAGTTCCTCCACTAACTTAGACATTGACGAAAGTAAAGAAAACCTTGATCAAAATGTTTATAGGGGTATGATAGGTAGCTTATTATATCTCACCGCAACTAGACCAAACATCATGTTTAGCATAGGACTTTATACTAGGTTTCAATCTAATCCCAGGCAATCTCATTTAAAAGCTATCAAAAGGATCTTTAGATATATAAAAGGAATTCCTAAACTAGGATTATAGTATCTAAAATCTAAAAATTTTGAACTGCTTGGTTATGCCGATGCTAATTTTGCTGGTTGCTAAATAGATAGAAAAAACACATCCAAAACATGTTAATTCTTAGGACATGCACTTGTCTCTTGGTCTTCCAAGAAACAAAACTCGGTTGTATTATCCATAACCGAAGCTGAGTATATCGTAGTAGGTGCATGCTGTGTTCAAGTTATATAGATGAAAAACACTTTAGAAGATTATTGAATTCACCCGAAGAATATACCTATAAAGTGTGATAACACAAGTGCAATATGTTTAACGAAAAATCCTATTCAGCACTCTAAAACTAAACATATTGACATTAGACATCACTTCATACAAGATCATGATAATAATCATGATATAATCTTAGAATTTATTGATACGAAACATCAATTAGCTGATATTTTTACAAAACCTTTAATTGAGGAATAATTTGATTTTATAAGAAGAGAATTAGGTATGCTAAATTTCTCGGATACATTCCTTCCTCTTTAATTTTTTTCTCTGGATTTCCTTATCGAATTCTATCTTACAAGATCATGAACTTATGGCTTGCAAATTTTATATGATGTTTGTGTACTAATTTTATATGATGCATGAACTTATGATGCAAATTTTCTCCTCTTATAAGAATAGAATTAATGATGCATAAATGAGTGTGTGCACCTCAGAATGATAAAAATCTTACAAAGAAGAACCACAAAATGTCAGCACCCACCTCAATGCAAGCAATGCTCACTGCCTGTAGGTGGTGGCATCGCCCAGTTGGCGGTAGCACCGCCCAGCTAGTCAAGGGTTGTAGGCGGTTGCACTGCCCAGCTGGTGGTGCCACTGCTCGTAACTTGCCCTATATAAAGAACATGCTAGGGTCGGCGGTAGAACCGACCTCAACTCATTCTACACCTTTTCAAAGTGCTCCAAACCTCTTGATCCTCTTGCTCTCCCTCTAGCAACTCAAAGAATCCCCATTTTTCTGCTAAATCAAGGATCAATCTCAAACATCCTCTTTGTGATCATAAGAAGAAAAAACTACAAAGGTAATCCCTAAACCAAATTGATTACTCCTTTGCATTACGTATTCTTGCATCTTATTTGTCTTCATAATTGTAGTATTCATGACTTCTAGAAGACCCTCAAGGGACAAAGAGAAGAGGAGATTAGATGAAAACTATGATTCCCTACTTTTCGATTCTCATCAATTTACCCTTAAATTTCCAACCATAGAATCTAGAAATGTTCATAAGGGTAAATATGTTGATTTAGAAGAATTAAGTGATTTAGAACCTATTCAATGGTTTGCTAACCTAGATATCCTACCAATCCTTCAAATATGTGAACCTATCTATCCTAGACTTGTTAGATTGTTCTATAATAATTTGCATGTGGATGAATAAGATTGGATCTCCACTTATCTCTTAGGACATCATATACCCATTACGGATAGCGTAATTTGCAACTTCATAGGAATTACAGAGAAAAATATAGGTTGTTATTTTAGAGGACAATGGGATGAAGCAACAATTGTGACCACCTATTCTGAAGCCTTAGGAACCATCTTCGGTAATCCTAACTTGTCTATTCTTCCAAAAAGCTATGAACACTTACTACTTTTCAATACCAAACTACTTCATCATATCTTGATAAGTATTATAATTCCAAAATAATATCATCATGATGAAGGTAACCAAATAGAAATTGGTACAATGTATTGGATTATGAAAGGACATGAAAATTATTTTGGCTATCTAATATAATAAAATATGATTGAACTATCGAAAAAGGATATGATGCTTCCATATGGTGACCTGATAACAAGACTAATCTATACTTATGACATAGTTATCTCACCTGATGAAGAAATTATTAAAATAGATAGATTTAATATCATAAATAGAAACCTACTACGAATATTAAGGTGTATATTTAGAAATGGGATATGGACTAGATTACCTAGAAGGACTGATCCTCTACCAGCTGATCCAGAACCTGAAATACGTATATTTATGGGAAATCAATCTTCTCCTACTGGTCCCTTTGAAGCAACACAGAACAAGCACCCCCCTCATCTACCGAAGATATAGTGACTCGAATGGATCGATTTGAACAATATCAAAATCAAATTTTAATTGAGTTGTAGCAGATTCATCAACAGCTTAATACATTGTTTAGACATTTTGACTTACCACCACCTGAATAGCTATATATGTATTTTTGCTGATGACAAAGGGGGAGAAGTTGATGAAATTCCTTTCTTTTAGTGTGCTCACTTTGATGTTTGTAATCTTGTGCTCACTTTGATGTTGTAATCTTGTGCTCATTTTGATAATATTGTGATCTCTTAAATTGTATGGCTACTTTATCATGCATGAAGTACATTTAATATGATTTGAAATGTATCGTGACATGATTACTTATAAACATTTTATCATGCTTGATTTCGTATCAAAATGCTATGATGAGGTATCATGAACTTAACCTACTTCTTACAATTGATACCATAGTCATCTTGCATAGATTTCATATTCATAACATCTTTCAAAATTTGAAACTAGATACATAGTATCATATTTTGAATTGGTAAATCATGATAAGTTTCATATTATGCATGTTAAATATAACTTATCAGTTTGATGCTTGAATTCAAGAATGCCTCTTCTCAAGTATCGCGTATAGATAGGGGGAGTTAAGTTAACTCCTTCACCAATTGGTTGTCATCATAAAAAAGGAGGAGAATGTTGAATCTCGGATTTTGATGATGAAATCAATTAGTAAATTGTTTGTCTTAATCTATGTGTTGAGATAAGTATGCAGGATTAACTATGATAGCAGTAAGGCGTAAAACAGATGATGGGTCGGAGTCGAAGATTCGGACGATGTATCGGGAGCTCGCTGAGAGCTCGTCTGAACATCGCCGAGAGTTCATCGGAAGATTATCGAGAGTTCATCGCCGAAAGCTCGTTGGAAGATCGCCGAGAACTCGTCGGAAGATTGCCAAGAGTTCATCGGGAGTTCGCTGGAAGCGCGCTGCTCGCCGAGAAGTTCGTTAGAGGATCGTCGAGAGAAATCGACATACCAGACTAATTGCTTGCCTTAATCATAGTTCGTATATTAGGTGAGTTAGGATTGGGAGGTAATCCCACTAGCTCAGATAGGGGCCAATTAGACCCTTAATAGGGCTGAATTGGGCTGGTTGAACAACACATTCAACACTTGAAGTCACGACAGGCGATGGCACCGCTTGGGACCTAGTCTCCCAAGTGCTCTGGGCGGTAGTACCGCTGATAGTTAATGCTGTTAATGGAGATACCACCCTTGTCAGGCGGTGGTACCACCGGAGCTCGATCTTCGAGCTCTATCAAGCGGTGGTACCACCCAATAATGGCGGTAGTACCACTAGTACCCAGAAATCCGGGGATGAGACACTTTTTGGCATCAATTCTGAAGCCATTTGGGGTCTATAAATATCCCACCCTTTTCTGCATGAAAGGGTACGAAATCATTGGCATAATCTTAAATTTTTTAGTGTTAAAGTATTGTAAAAAGTGCTAGAGTCCTCCTCCTCCCTTTCTAAGTGTTGAAATCATTCAAGAGAGGTGTGAGACTTGTAAGGGTTATCTCCTAAACCTGTGAAAAGGAGAAAGCACTGTGAATAGGTGAAGACCTATTGAAGGAAGGCCATTTGTGAACGCCGGTGACCTCGACTGAGGAGGAATCCGAAAGTGGATGTAGGTCACAACGACCGAACCACTCTAAATTCTGGTTTGCATTTTGTCTTAAACAATTTATCTTTATTGCAAGCTACTTTACCTTCTTATTGGTTTCTCAATGCTCTCATATGCTTTCAAGTTAAAATCTTTACGAAACAATTTTCGTTAGAATTGGGTTTAATCGAAACAAAGACTTTTCAAACCGATAATTTTTTTGCTCCACTAATTCACCCCCCTCTTAGTGCCGCTCTTGATCCTAACAGAAGGTATCAATTATAAAGAAACCTTCACTCCTGTGGCAAGATTAGAAGCCATAAGGATGCTCCTTGCCTATGCTAGTAGTATAGATTAATTTATTTTTGGTGTCATGCATGAAGTAAGGATGAAAAGTAATGATTTGAAATTATGTATGTTATATATTGAAGACTTAAAACCATGGTTTGGTATCATGTATACCCAAATAATATTGATTTAAAAATTTATTGATTTAGTATCATGCCCAACATGATAATGATGATGACTTGGCATCTCTTACAATAACACTTTATGGGTTAAGATTTTTTTTCTTTATACAAATCATGATCTTGATTTCTCGATATTTGATACATGAGATTTTTCTGTGAATCAAGATCTTATTTTTGAACTCTCATGTTTCTTTTTATTATTTACTAAAATGAAAAAGATTTACAATATTGTATTGTTCCCTTCTATAATATACTTTGAATCATGCATGGTATGATATAATATACTTTGATATTTTGATACCTTGATGAAACTTATAATAATGATCATGCATATGATGAATGCAATACTCATGATTTTATTATGATGATGTATATGATATATTGTATATAATGTGAATCATGATTGCTTTGACTTGAATTCAACTTAAATTCAAGGTTCTATCAATATGGCATATTGATAAGGGGAGTTAAGGTTAACTCCATCATCATTTGGTTGTCATCATAAAAAAGGGAGAGATTATTGAATCTCGAATTTTGATGATGAAACCAATTGATAGTATTTATATGATCTATGTTTTAAATGATACAGGAAGCTTCGATCAGGGAGAGACAATTAAAGCTGGAAGAATCATGTTGGGCCGGAGTGGATCATGTCAGAAGATTGGACGTTACGCTGAAGGATCTGTCGACGTATCGACAGAAGGCTTCAGGCCATAGGTTCGAGTAGTGGGCCAAGAAGAGCAAAAATTACACCAAGAAAATTGGTGTTGCGTAGGTCAACTGGTCGATTGGGCAATAGGCTGCAAGAGAGGATGATGCGTTGAAGAATCAGACGAAGCGTTGATGAACCAATGACATATCGAACAATATTTGATTCAAGCTTTGTAATAATTATCTAGATCGAAGTATGTTTTAATTATGTAGGATTAACTATGATAGTGATTAAGGCATAAAGCAAAATGAAGTCCCGGAGTCAAGAATGAGATTTCGTTGGGAGTTCGAGAGTTCGTCGGAAGTCCGGACATTTGTCGGAAGTTCTATCGGAATTAACCAAGAAGTCCAGGAGCTTGCCAAAGAAGCTCGTCAGAACCCACCAAGAAGATCATCGTGAAGTCTAGGAGCTTGTCGGGAATCCGTTGGAACACTGTCAAGAGATCGTCGGAAGTTTGCCGAAAGATCGCGAGAAGCTCACCGGAAGAAACCTAGACTTACCAGACTTATTTAGCTTATTGTATATCTTAGAATTCATAGTTAGCACATAATTGGATTAAAATGGGGCCAACTCAATTATGGGCCAATTGGGCCCAAGTTTGGGCTATATTGGGCTAAGTGAAAGGCCCAAATAATGACCCAACAGGTGGCATCATCGGTGGCTCAATCTACGAGGCATAATCTCCGAGACTATGTCAGGTGGTGGTATCGCCTAGTGTCAAGCGGTGTTATTGCCCAGACACAATCTTCTAGGTGGTGGTACCACTAGACTGGGCGGTGGTACTGCCCAGTGTCAGTGTTGCAGGTGGT